>NW_007399121.1:0-863 GCF_000475195.1 Diaphorina citri | reverse complement strand
TGAAAATCGAGAGTGAACTTGCACTGCACGTGTTCTTGTGACGTCATTCAACGTGCACGCCTCTAATCTTCTAGTCACGTGTTATCAAAGAACTGTCAAGAACTTGTAGGATGTTTATGTAGGTAAATATCTACCTACCTATTTATTTGTAGGATACCTATTAAAATATATTACCTACCTACCATGTATAGGTACATAATATTATGTAGGTACCTATCTGTTGTTACCTACTGTTTGTTATACCTACCTTTAATGGGCGACCTTTAGAGTTTATACCTGGTTAGGTACCTATATTGATATTGGTACCTACAAACCTACATCGAATCTGCAATGTAGGTAATTAGGTAGCTACCTACCTACCAAGTTACGCTTATGAATCTTGTGATTCTAGGTACCTACCTATTCAATATAAAATCAGTCGAGTGTATAGGTACCTAGGTACTAGGTACCTACTGTAGGATTCTCGATTCTAGGTAGGTATCAGCTGATCATAGGTATGTATAGGTGTAAACTTCTGAAGGCACGTTGATAAACATAAGTCAACCTTATGAACCTTACTAACCTAGCTCATGCTAATAACTATAAATAAGGTAGGTAGGTACTTGGGGTTTACTATATCAAAGGAAGTGGGAACACACCCATAGATCTACGAGTAACTGTAGGTACCTATTATGTGGTTTATAGCCATCCTAGTTAGCTTGGTTGGTAGCGCGTCTGCCTTGTAAGCGCAAGGTCGCGGGTTCGATTCCCGCCCGGGCCGGATTTTATCCTGAACGGCTGGCTTTCTTCTATCCTGTGCTCTCTTCGATTTCGTGACGATAAGACCTTAGCAGTTACAGTACCGTTCCCTTAATTAGTTACCT
>NW_007399120.1:0-863 GCF_000475195.1 Diaphorina citri | reverse complement strand
TGGGAAAATACCTACCTGGGGTTCACTGGTGAGTTTGATCCGTCAGAATGTCGGACTTGCGGGGAGAGATGATAACAAAAAGCCCACTCTGAGGTTTAGGTGTAGGGGCAAACAGCCCTAAAGGATGGGTTAAGCTTCTACGAATCTGGGGGAGTGTTAGAATGGCAAAATATACCTACCCTGTTCATCCTGCCCGAAAAGGACTGAAAAGTTCCTTTACCCCAGCAGTCCACAGAGGGTGTTGTGTATTTCATGGATTCCTCATGGAGACTGTATTTTGGAGGTTTGCTAGAGGACGCAAAGATGGGATTGTAATTTGTAATTTTTAGAATTGCTAAGGGATAAAGTATAAAGTTAATTAAAGATGGAGAATTCAGTTTCGTCGTCAAAGAACTTTCACGTCTTTCAGCAATTCCTGACGTCCTTCCTTGGACTTAGCCCATAATGGGCTAACACCACTTTTTCAACAGCAATAAATTTATCGGGCTACCAGTTGGGTTGATTAGTTGGAGTTTTAGGTAATACAGAGAATGAGAAACAAAGTAGATTGAGAAGATAGATAAGCAGGGAAGGAAGGAGTAGGTAGGAGATAGAGAGCCATATTATGTAAAGACGATTAGAGAAAAATAGGAGGATGAAATCGAATAGGAGAGAGAAGGAAAGAGCAATATGGACATGGGAAAATTGACAAAGAAGGGGAAGATTAAAGGAAAACCGAGAAAGAAGCTTTATGGGGAGGGATAGGGAGAAGAATAGGGGTGAAGACTGAAATGAAGGGAGAGAGAGGAGGGTTGAATTTGACTGATCTCTGTGTTTGAAGAGGCTAAGAATACTGGTCGGGCAAAGGGCCAAATTATTATATC
>NW_007399119.1:0-863 GCF_000475195.1 Diaphorina citri | reverse complement strand
CATTAATAGTTTAGCTAGGTGTCCAGTTTCCTATTTAACCCAGAGGTTAATAATTATCCAACCTTATCCTGGGGGTGGAGGAAGAGAAGAATTAGCACAAATTAGTTCTACTTAATCATAAACTAGCTTTTATGACAAATTAGCTTTCATGACAAACTATTAGCCGGGTAACATTATCCGCATCAACAAATTAGCTGAATTAGAATAAGCACAAGAAAATTAAGATAATAGAAAGTAAAAATTAAGACAAGACGGGTGTGAATTGGTGTTATGAGCAGAAATTGGCAGTGCCATGGTATTTTAACGGCTAGACCTACCTACAGCTTATTATGTTTAAGTTATCTTGGTACTTAGACTTCTTTGTCATCAATTAATTCGTGTTAATGTATCGTCTTACAAAGGTACCAGCATCCTTATTAACACTGAACATTTCTGGCCATTCCTCCTCCTTGGGATTTGACACCTAACCTATCTATTTCTGCCTTCTGAATAAAACAGTAATTAAATAATATTTTATATGCATACCTAGGCTTCTTTATTTTAACTTGAAAAAAAAAGAGGTTTGATTGAGGGGACTGAACCTAACTGGTGTGGTATGAGGTATGAGGTCTTTTATCGCCCCGAAAACGAAGAGAGAAGGAACAAGGAAGACAGGATAGGAGAAAGCCAGCCACTTCGAGAACAAACTTTATCTGCTTAGGATAAAATCCGCCCTCGGGTGGAATCGAACCCGCAACCTAACGCTTACAAGGCAGACGCGCTACCTCCACGCTAACACTGGGTTGGGTAGGTGCGTGAAGTTAGCACCACAACTTTTGCTGCGAATTTGTACCAAAGCCCATCATTTAGTACCCATTTTGTTC
>NW_007399118.1:0-863 GCF_000475195.1 Diaphorina citri | reverse complement strand
TTTTAAATAAATTTTAATAAACCTTTTAATAAATAATTTTTCAGAGTTTAATAAATTTCTGAAAAATCAAATTCAGGTTTTTCTCCTCTTTTTGCTTCAGATCTCAAACTTTCAGCCCGTGCTGATGCAGCCGAAAGAAAACCAAACCCTGTTCACCCTTCAGTTCAAACAGTCTGTTGTACTGCCACGAAACAACTTTCCCACATCCCTGTCTGTTCAGACTAATGTGTCTACGGTGATGATACGGTTGTTCTGCTATAGTGGACGTCTGACCAAGGTGAGGAGATTATTTATTCCGGCCCCGCCAAGTCAAGAAAGTTTGATTACATGTACTGCGGAGGATAAAGGACTTTGCAGCCCTAATTCTGGCAGTATAAACAGGGTATATTATTATAACTTCCCCACATCGCTGTCTGTAAGTACAGACTAATTTGAAAACAACCATTAAAAGAAGATTAATAGAGCACTAGAAGACGAAAGATGCATTTTGCAGATAATAACATGAGCTTTTGACTGGTGCTTGAAAAACTGAAGAAGTTTAACCACCATCAACAAGTGATTAAAAAAAAAAAAAAAAAAAAAATGGATTTATATTTTGATTGTAAATATTTGAACGGGTTACTTTCTGGTGTTCTTGTGTTGAATCAATACTTTAAAGACTTAGAAAAAATGTTATATTGTGAGTTAGTATTTATTTAACCTTACTTACATATTCTTGAGAGTTCATTGCATCGGTCGTTACATTCTTCCTGTGTCTTCAGATCACTCAGAACGGCGACCCAATTGACCTGGGCCTCATAGGGTCGGACACTCGCAAAGACACGTACATCGCCTTCATGAATGAGAACCCGGTGCCTATATTT
>NW_007399117.1:0-863 GCF_000475195.1 Diaphorina citri | reverse complement strand
TCCATTCAAATTTTTTTATTACTCAACTATTTTTAAGCCAAATTTCTATTTTTTCGGCTGAATTTATCCCTACACAATTCCTACTCGTAGTTCAATATTCTAAGTTAGATTTCCAACACTATCTCTGAACAATAAAACTCCAATTGTGTTCTAATGCTTTAATGAGTTCTTGGTGCTCCTAAATTTTAAAGTCCCACAAAGGACTGATTGTATGACTTATGTATACATAGATTTTTTACCTCATATTAATGAATTGGTTAGCCAAATTTCTATTTTTTCGGCTGAATTTATCCCTACACAATACTCGTAGTTCAATATTCTAAGTTAGATTTCCAACACTACGAGTATCTCTGAACAATATAACTCCAATTGTGTTCTAATGATTTAATGAGTTCTTGGTGCTCCTAAATTTAAAAGTCCCACAAAGGACTGATTGTATGACTTATACATAGATTTTGTGCCTCATATTAATGAATTGGTCTAGGTTTAGGATATTTACGAGTAAGTTACATAGCCATATTTCGTATTAATGTTGGTTAAGGTTTAGGTTAGGTTAAATAATAGGGGATTTCAGGTTGTACTTTTACTCAAACAAAAATGATCTTAACATGGAATCTTATATTTGAAAGTTATTAAAAAGGACGAAACCACCATAATAAATTAAAATAAAAAAAAGGACGAAAAGTGGTAGAGAAAGATTTCCTATACTTGTTTGTTTGTTTTTGTTGTTTTTTTTTCAATCCTAAAAAGAGGGGTTCTTCAGTCAGCTTCTCGCATAAACCTCACACAGCCTAAATGGGACTGGGAAAAGCCTTTATTTATTTATTTATTTCAACAGAAAATTCGTCTGAAATGCCCACCCC
>NW_007399116.1:0-863 GCF_000475195.1 Diaphorina citri | reverse complement strand
GCTCCGGTGCAAAGGAAAATTAGTTCCACCGCCATCCATCATGTGACCAGTGCCGGGGCGTAAGAAGTAGCGAAGGGGAGACGGTGAGGCCGCGACTGAAAAGAAAGCACGGTTAGCCCAGTGGTAACGCGCTTACATGCAGAAGGTCCCGGGTTCGAATGCCAACATCGACAAAAAATAAATTGTACTCGTTTTTCGATTGCAAATATTTCAGCGCGTTACTTTTTGGTGTTCTCGTGTAGACCCAGCACCTAAATGAGAAATAGTGTGTCTCATCTCACCCATCTGATGAGAGGCATACTACGGGGTGGGCATTACTTCGGGCCTTTAAAAGTCGTGCTTCCAAAGATTCGAACATTATTTAATTTTTTACCCCATGTTCTTTTGACTTGAGGTAAGTTTGACCACATGAACTACGCCATGGTTGATAAAACTTTTGGGTTGTGTACCTAGATGTATTTGTGTTGGACAAAGTGGTTGAGTGGTAGAGCCAGTGAGTTCTTCAATTTTTCTATAATACGTCCAGGAAGTAAGATACTAGTAAGTAAGTAAGTACTTTACTAATAATACTTTACCGTTATATAATTAGTTATGTAAGCACAATATGTACATAGAAACATTTGATTTTCTCTACATCAGAAGTCTACCCAGTAGTCTACATTAGAAGACAAGTTTTGGATACCAAAAGTCGTAAAAATCAAACAATCTGGGTTATTAATGCAAAGGGCGGATTTATGGCCTCATAAACCAATATTGGTCCGCCCTGAATCTTTAATGTATTAGGTAAGCCATCTTAACTATTAGAAAGCAAGGAAAATGACACACTTTTTCATTATGTTTTAATCCAAAGTTTTCAATTAACC
>NW_007399115.1:0-863 GCF_000475195.1 Diaphorina citri | reverse complement strand
GTCATTAGAATTTACTCGCTACATCAACTTCAACCTGAGTACAACATCAGCTATAAGGTTTCCAATATCCCCAGCCCCTTACACATACACTCGAAAACAAACAATTCGGGCTACACTTAGAGAGAAAAATAAAAACAGGATGCCGGAAGCCCAATCCAGTGACTGGGTTCCGGAAATCTAAAATGGAACACTATATCGGGAAACTCGACACTATAATTTTTTATTTACATATGTTTTTTTATTTACATATGTTTTTTATTTACATATGTTTAAACTATACCTATGAAATATATAAGACCTTGTTTAGACTGCGGGAGTAAAGGGACTTTTCAGTCTCATTCTGGCAGGATAAACAAGTTCTATTCTATTCTATTCTATTCTATTCTATTCTATTCTATTCTATTCTATTCCTGGCAGGATAAACAAGGTATATTCTATTCTATTCTATTCTATTCTATTCTATTCTATTCTATTCTATTCTATTCTATAATATAGCATTCCAACAACCTAAATCAGAGGAAGTAGCCCAATAATAGAGTCCTTGCACCCTAACTTGTGGCACTTCATTACTCATTTTCTCAGCGTGTGGTCTTTAAGTACGTGTCTTTGGTTTTCCAAAGTCAATTTGCCTCGAATATTTTTCACGTGAGTGTAGTTTTATAGCTTCACATAAATGACTCATGCAAAGACTGACTCATGTTTAGAGGGACTCTGATATTTTACAAAAAGCAATAGTAAAAACGGTCAGGCAAATATAAAAACTGCCGTCCCGGAGTCTACATGTGAATGGTTCAGAAGTCAGAAGTAGGTGGGAGGGTTTGGACACCTTTTTTACTTTCTTTAGTTTCAATGACTAAATTTGC
>NW_007399114.1:0-863 GCF_000475195.1 Diaphorina citri | reverse complement strand
ACACGATTTTTTCCCGAACGACAAGTAGGAACGGGCTTTGAAGCGAGCACATGAAAACACAGATTGTAGGTAGCAGAGACGAGAATGCTGAGATGGAGTTGTGGAGTGACGAGATTGGACGTATCAGGAACGAAGTGATAAGAAACAAAATCAAAGTGACTGGAATTTCGAAGAAAAATGTTGAAAGAAGACGCGAGGATTATGTTGGAAAGAGGACTGCAAAGATAGAAGTTGAAGGGAGGAGAGGAAGACCTAAACAGAGAAAGATGAATCGTGGATTACACAAATACCTAGATATCAAAAATATGTATTTCATTCAGAAAATGAAATCTATATGAGTAATCTGGACTGATTCTTAGAAGTGCAAAACGGGACATCTGGGAAACTAATACGAAACTCATGCTAGTAAAAACTTGTGATTCAGGAGACACTCACGTAGGTAGGTATGTCATTTATATTTTGAGGAAAAAAAATGTAAATGTTGGGTTAAAAATAGATTAACAGTAAATCGGATGAAGATAGAAGTCATTTGAATAATATCATAACTGTAATGGTTACTGCAATATGAATCATCACACCTACATAATTATTTATTGCAGACCTATCTATAATCATTAATCATGTATCATCTTTAGAAAATCCCTCTATATCTAGTTACCTAGGTCCATCATACGTGTACTAACTGTACTATGGTAGTTGGAATTCCAATTGTGTTAAGCATAAATGGTTGTCACAAATTAATGTCGTTCCCCCGTTTAATAGACTACGATAAATTTTATGACATAACTTGGATTCGAACCACCAACCTCCAGATTCAAAGTCCACCGTGCTAACCACTACACCATTGAGGTTGGTATACTATG
>NW_007399113.1:0-864 GCF_000475195.1 Diaphorina citri | reverse complement strand
TGTAGGGTACATAAGATGAGTATGAGCAAATTGGTACAGACGAGATAAATTAATCAAATTATTGGAAAGAAATAGGAGGAGTGATGATTTAATAGAGAAGATTGGTACTTGGCAGTTTGAGGATCTGCCGCATATATCGTGGGATGGTAAGGTGCACTAAAAGTTGTAAATCTCTCAATACAATATTTTATTTTGAGTATTTGCCATGATGACGGTTTGATTTCCAACAGGGCATTCTCGTTCGTTCTTCTTTCCCTATATTATCATCATTTGAGTCAGAATATTCGTTACTTTCTGTTGCTCTTTTTTTGCGGACATACTGTAGGGTACATAAGATGAGTATGAGCAAATTGGTACAGACGAGATAAATTAATCAAATTATTGGAAAGAAATAGGAGTAATGATTTAATAGAGAAGATTGGTATACTTGGTAGTTTGAGGATCTGCATATATCTGGGTACTCCCGCCCCCTACTAGTCGAAGTTGTTTGCAAACCTCCTATAGTTTGCTGTATAAATCATCTTTAGCATTGAAGTGCAATTTCATAAAACATAATAAAGAAGAAGGGATGAAAGGAAATGATGGTCAAAATGAACTTTCAGAAGAAACAAGTGGGAGCTTTAAGTTAGAGATAGAATAGAGTTTTCTATGGGTTGTTTTGAATAATTTTAATCCCGACAATACTGGAATTTTATTAAAACTGATCATAAAACCTCTGAATGCGTACATCTACAAATCTACATAACAGAGAATGTATCCCTTCTAACCCAATTATCTAAAGATGTTCAAAAATCTTTCATGCAATGAAGATCTCACTAAGTGTATCAAGCTGACAACTGTTCAACACTGTAATAACACACACAC
>NW_007399112.1:0-864 GCF_000475195.1 Diaphorina citri | reverse complement strand
ATGGTAAATAACAGGCCAGGGCAGACCACAGGGGGTTTGCAAGGGGGATAATCCGGTCCTGTTGGCCCCTGGTCGGAGTCTCTTAAGGAGGTCCATCAAGTGTCTTTCCCTCCTAAAAACAAAAGTAAAATACAAATAAAATACAAACGAAAGTAAAATGCTTTTTTAAAAAGATTAGCTGTTGGAAACTGAACGATTTACCATTTCAAGGTGGTACTCCATCTTGGATTTCCAACGGTTTGGGTCAGGCGCTACCACGCCTGGGGAAATGAGCTCCAGAAGAGGCCAAATTGTCTCAGTTTCCAAAAAGAAAATACGACTATTCTTGCGAGGAGAGGCCAATTGTTTGAGGTAGCCCCAAGGGGGCCAGGTAGCCTGTAAACTCCCCTGCGGGATTCAGCTGTATTATTAAACAATTTCGTAACCATGTTGGGGAGGATCCCATTGTAAAAGAGTCATTTCATACTGGGTGGATCATTGTACAGGGAGTTTGTTATCCATTTATTTATTTTATATGTAGGTAGTAGGTAATGTCTTCTGTTAGCAAAATCTAAGTTCATGTAGGCTTGATGGCCTTTTGCGACTTGACTTCCTTACCTATAAATTATAATATACATCGCTTGATAGGTAAAGTTAATCCAACATACACAGGTACCGGTTTCCTGTAGTATGAGTAGACTATAGGTACCTACTATGTAGTTTATAATAATCACATGATTTAATATATGTGGGTAGGTACATAGGTACTATCTTATATGTAAGTTATAAGTAGGTATTGGAACCCCATACTTCTTGAAAGAAAGGTTCGTTGCAAATTGGAAAAAAAAAAAAAAATGTTGGAAAGGGGGATTGAAGTATTTTCTC
>NW_007399111.1:0-864 GCF_000475195.1 Diaphorina citri | reverse complement strand
TACGTTCTTGTTTTATCTCTGATTCTAAACAATGTTCGGTATGGTAAGTAGGTAGTAGGTATTCAGCTACCTAGTACCTGCCAGTTTAAATGGCGTAGCTCACGGAACACTTCCCTTGGCATGTACATAGCTTCCCCAGGTATGCAATGTATTTCCATACATTTCCAATTAAAATTAAAGCACAAGGTTTTCCCCAGTTCAAAATAGCCACTTCTCATGACAATTTGGCATGAACAAAGAGAGAGAGAGAGAGAGAAAACATGTTCAGGAAATAATTTTGCCTTTCTAATCAGACCCGAATGTGGCAAATGGGAAACTTGGCTAAAGAAAGATAATAGCGACCTCGAATATTTCATTGATCAATCCAGAATTCATTTCCACATCCTATTGCTTGGAATTTGAAAACTCCAAATAGATTTACTCATTGGTAGTTTTGGCATCTCCACCAATACCATCTATAGCTACAAAAGAAAAAAAAAAAGCATCTCCACTAACAAAATAGAAATGAGAAAATCATAGAATTTTCCATGCTTTTCCCATCTTAGTTAAAAGTATAAAATACATGAAAAAGTAGCAAGTAATACAAGTCTGTTGTATAATTATGTATTTTGTACATAAAATTTAATACAACAAACTACTCAAATTCATGATGGCATACATGCTATGTAATTTAATATCGCGATTATATTTTTTCGCTCAAAATGAAACTTTGGAACTTTCTTTATTTTTTTAATATAAAATAAAATGTAACCGTCGCCGTTTTTTTACGACTTTTTTTAAATAAAATTGAAACTAAAGTTTTCTTATTTTCCTTAAAAAAATACAAGGATAAAGAAGAAGAAAAAAGGATTGAAGGAAGAAGAA
>NW_007399110.1:0-864 GCF_000475195.1 Diaphorina citri | reverse complement strand
GGACAGTGTGACGGTGTCCGTGGACGCGGTTGTCTACTATCGCGTCAGTAACGCGACCATTTCCGTCGCCAATGTCGCCAACGCGCACCACTCGACCAAACTATTAGCGCAGACCACACTACGTAATGTCATGGGTACGCGGCCCCTTCATGAGATACTGAGTGAGCGTGAGGCTATCTCTAACACCATGCAGGTAAAACATCACGTCATTAATTATTTGAGCTAACCTTTAAAGGCCCAGTGTCAAAAATTTTATTATTGTAGTCAGAAAGACCCAATCCAATATTGTCCAAAATTTTGGACATTGGGCCTATATCCTATAAGCCTACAAAACCCACAAAGTCCTTGGGCCTTTAGAGGCTAAAGTTGACCTCTTTCACAACTTTAGCCAGCCTAGTTAGCTTGGAAGGTAGAGCTTCTATCTTGTAAGCGTTTGGACGCTGGTTCGATTCCCGCCCGGGGCGGATTTTATCCTGAACGGATAAGGTTCGTTCTCGGAACGGCTGGCTTTTTCCTCTTCTTCCTTCCTTCTTCTGCTGATTTGCCCTCACGAGGCCGAGTGCATGTATGAATAATTTCTACCTACATACATCATTATAATTTAACATTGTACTATTTCAATTTCTTTTGAGAACAAAAGAATAAGTTTACATTGTATTTGATTATTATCTTTACAAGCTGGCATTGGATGAAGCCACAGAGGATTGGGGTATCAAAGTGGAACGAGTGGAAATGTAAGCGCAAAAAACCCCTATCTACCTGTAGCCTGTTCCATGAAAGTATGTAATAACTAGCTGAATTCCGTCGCTTCGCTCCGGAATCCCGCTAGTTCATCCCGAGGCATGGCCAAACTTGTAGAAAAGG
>NW_007399109.1:0-864 GCF_000475195.1 Diaphorina citri | reverse complement strand
CACTTAGACAGGTTTGACTGTATTTGGCAACAAGCTACCCACCTCCTCAATTTAATCTAACCCAGCCAGAGCAGAGCCCAGAACCCACCAGCATGTGATTCCCCTAGAAATCTTCTCCCTTTTTGTCTGCCAAATGTCCAAGTGAATCACCTACAGAAAGAACTTCCCGTGTTTTGCAACTTGATAACAGATGTGCATTCGTAGAAGAAAAACTCACAGACGAAAACCTTCATAGCGGAAAAAAATTCCCACGGAAAAAAATCCCTCGGACAAGGTTTTTATCCCACGAAATTGTACTCAGTGATGGTTATACTGTACGAAATTATATCCCACGATGTTTTTCCTGGGAATTTTTTACCGTTTTCTAGTATGAAATTGTATCCTATGATGCTTATACTGTGGGAATTTGTATGCTATGATGGTTTTATCACCCGAGTTTTTATCCCGTGACCATTATACTCAGTGAATTTTTCTTGTACGTCATTTTCCACTACAACTTTTTCTCCAATGAGTCCACACCGGTTCCCGGCTCTGCTCTGGCTGGGTTAGATTAAATTGAGGAGGTGGGTAGCTTGTTGCCAAATACAGTCAAACTTGTCTAAGTGGGAATCCAAGGGACCGACAATTTTTTCCCACTCATCCTGGTTTCCCAGTTAAAAAGTGTCCCACTTAGAGAGGTTTCCATTTTCCTATTCCCACTTATAGAGGTAAATGTGAACACTGGTTTGGAGGAATATTAAGATACTATGCTTTCCTACAAAATCTCACTTACAGAGGTCCGCAGATGGGTCCGGACCTAGGAAAATGGCAACCTCTCCCACATACAGAGGCTCCGGACCAAGTATCTAGAAAAAGTCATTCCTA
>NW_007399108.1:9332-10699 GCF_000475195.1 Diaphorina citri | reverse complement strand
GATTTTCTGAGAAGTTTTTTTCGATTTGATCGATTTATTTGGAATCAATTTTCCGAGATTTTTTTCGATTTGGAATTCACTCTACTCTTTATGTAGGGCGAATTTCTTGGATTGAATACTCCCAGTTGGCGTGTAGATTCAGAGCAAAATGGGGTCTTTTTTGGCCCTCGTTTTATACTGTTCCAAAGATCGCTACTATGGATGTATTTAGAACGCTTAATTTGAAAGGATAGCCTTCTTTTCTTTTACTTGTCACTTGGCTTTTCCGTTTGTCGTTTGTATCTTCTGTGATTTCTTGTTCTCTCACTCTCTTGATCAACGAAAATTTTGTCGGTTGTCTTTCGTGTTTCCTTATCGGGAAAGAGAGAAAAAAATAACAGGATTTTGTTTCTTTAAATTTTTATCTGTGCGTGATTGAAATTATTGGTTTTTTTCAAATTTAGAATATCGGAGAGTTGGGCCAAACGAGAATTTAGTACACAGGCTGAAATGGGAATCGAAAATGTCCCGAGAAGAGTTGTGTGGCTAGCATTAGCATTGTATAGTATTTCGAGTTAACTTTGTATTCGAGGGGGGAACTTTATAGCTTACTTACGACTAATCACAACATAAGATCGGAAGAGCGGTGGTGGCGGTGTCACTGTACGAGTTTCAGGTAGAACAACTAGTCTCCGTACGCCGCGGGCGTCTGTGGTCTACGCGCCGTGCGGAGCTGGTGTGTAATTATATTTTCTCTCTATATATACTTATCTCTATGTATTATTCTCCTGTACTCTCAATTATTGGTGCCGGCCGATCCTGGCGCTCTCGTCTACCACGCCCACGCACGGAAACCCAAGTGACGTCCTTGGTTCCTATTGTATTAATTAAATTAAAGAGTTTCAAAGGTAAATAATTCACAATGTTATATAGTTGTCTTTGTACTTTTATATAGACCAAACATGTAGTGTGCTGAAAGGAATAGGATAATTTCGAATAAACCCACAAAGAAGATGGCATTGCATTTACATGCATGCAATGCAAATGTTGTAGAGCACCATGGGAGAATCAAGTTATATCAACCATCACGCAGACGGGAAACATTCGCGATCCGGCGCCCAAGGCAAGGGCGTGGCCCGCCTACAAATAGGATTACCCTAATCTACAAGCAAGGAGCCTTGCCACTCGAAAGAGGATAAGCCAGAAGGAAGAAGAGAAGCTAAAGCCTGCTATTCTGGTTACGTCAATGTCAGGGAGATCAGTTGGAGAATTTTTCTTTTTTTCATTCAGTTATATCGCCTTTTGGCTTTTTTTCCAGCTTTTAGCGGTTTTTCGCCAGTTTTGTGGCGGTTGGCCGTCGTGGGGTAGATTGGTTTTCTAAGTACAAG
>NW_007399108.1:0-5338 GCF_000475195.1 Diaphorina citri | reverse complement strand
ATTGGGATCCGTAATTGGCGGGGACCTCATCTTAAAAAGTTATAAGAAAAAAACATAATAATAAAAAGAAAGACATTAGTTAGAAAAAGTACAACATTAAATAGTCAAAGAATAAAACAAAGAACATGGAGAAACATTTATAACAATTTCAAGAGTATTTCCACTATATTATAATAAGACTAGTATAAAAACATAGTAACAATTATTATAACCGAGTAGTATTAATATGAATACTTCTAATATGCAGGAACAATTATCATAATTATGACTTAATATGATGAAGAACTATTAGCATAAGTATTATGACTACTATTGATAAACAAACACAATAATATTAGTATTAAAGTAATAGTCGTTAATATTATAACAATTATTATTTACCATCTATTATTATTCTTATTTGATCACTATCGTATCTAAATCATTAGTATTAGTAGTCGGACTATTAGTATTGTTAGTTATTAATAACTATCTATTAGAATTATTATTCTCACTAGTATTATTAATATTATAATTAAAAAGCTATTATTATAAAGTATGGAGGATCAGATTTATATACTAATACGAAGTACTTAATGTTATTATGATCCATTAAAGGTAATATTATGCTTAGATCAAGTTATTATTATCATATATTAAATTATTATTGAATATTATAGTTATGTATTATCTAATATTATTAGTCTTATGAATATAACTAGTACTTTCTGTTTATTATTAAAGAACAGTTATTACTTGTTATTATTAGTATTATGTTTACGATTATTAATGCATGTTACGACTTTTGAGTATTACTAATTCATAATTAGTATTATCATTATTAATTATGCTCAGATTAATACGGGTAATTATCAGTCATTAGTATTAGTTATTATCATTATTATATGTTTTAAGGATTACTGTTATGATTGTTAATATTACTTATTATTAGACTTCTAACTAGGTTATTTAGCATTTCTTATATTATGATTCTTATTAGCTATTATTTATTAGTATATAGCTTTTTAATAGAGTCTTATTAGGATTATGTATATTAGCATACATTATTGATTATTTATTATTAAGATTATGATTAGGTATTATTACTTATTGTTATTATGTAGTACTACTATTACTATTCGCTACTTTTTCATTGCTACTACGTTTAGTTCTTATTACTATTATTATTACTATTCATCTATTATTATTTTACGTCATTTTAGCTCTGTAATATCATTGACTTACTTCTTAGAACATTGTTATTACTAGTTATAACACGTTAGGGCTATAATTATTACTAGGCACCACTATTACTGAACGACATGCTATCGTCACTATGATTGAGTCCATTATTATTCTTAAAATAAATAAATATTATTATTCATTAAATACGTATTCAGGTTTCCATTACTTTATTATTCGATGAAAACATATTATTATTAAATGAACGCATTATGGAATTTATTATTTATTATTGACCAGTGACGAGCAAACACCGTCAAGACCATGTATTAGGTGCTGCACTGATGATGTATGTATTATTAATAATAAAAAAATGAACTTGACTTCATCTATTAATATGAATAATATTAATGTAACAATTATTACTAGATTACTCCTTATGCTCTGCATACTTATAATAATCAAGCAAACTTACTTATTATTTTTCAATGTAGTGTTTTATGGTTAACAACTATTATCAATTATTATCATCTATCTGCATCGCTATCATTTAACTTGCGTGCATTAGGTTTTATTAGTGGTTCCATTTCATTACAAACAGGCATTAATTATGATAAAAGAAAACCACTATAATGGCCGGAAGGTTCCGACCCACTCCATAAGCTTCTTCGCCCATCAGTACAACGCTTACCTTTTTCACCTTATTATTGATTATTAATCGACACACCTGTATTATACGTCATTATTACTAGCATTTTACTTATCTATGAATAACATAATATTGATTAGGTTATTATTGTGATTATGTCGACGAAAAAATAACACTTGATTGGGAAGAGCCGCAAATTGGATTGGGATATTATTCTGTGACCAGGTGACGAGCAAACACGGTCAAGGAAACCATCGTTATAAGAGGTGCCTGGCACTGATAGACGTGTCTCAATGGAAAGTTAAATTACTTTTACTTTTGGAGATAGTTTGTTTAAACTAAAAAGTCAACGCTAAGCACACTAAGGACACTGTGGTCTACTACCAACGACATAGGTCCTCAGGGAACACTAACGACGACATTAGTTCGCAACACTAAGTTCACTATTGACAACACTTAGCCTACTACTAAGGGACACTGTAAAGGACACACATAATGATGAGAATCGAAGAAGAAGAGGACAACAATAAGTCCATAAAATGAGTGAAGGAAGAAAAGAAGAGAAGAAGAAGAAGCAAGAAGGAAAGTGTACCGAGAAGTATAGAAACAACCATCGATATTACCTTGTTGAACAAGATCCGACTGGTCAGATTTTTTTTTGAGTAAAACATCAAAACTACTTTAGAAGGCAGTGGAATAAATGAAAGCTCTCCAACAAGCCGGAAGGCTAAAAAGGAAGACAAAGACTTATTTGACCCCTGGCAAGTTTTTGCACCAAAACCGTAATTTTTTGACTGGTAGCTTTCAACAACAGCTAACGTAATGAAAGTGGAGGATACCTACTCCCATTCATTTGAAGATGAAGCTAAAGCCATCTGAGGATTCTGGAGTCCTCTCCCTCTCTCCTTTTTTCTCTCCTCTTCTCTCTATTTCGCACTGTCCTAAGGGTTCTTTAGTCGAGAACGGCCGGGTTGGTGCGAAATTTACGCTTGGCATAGCGCAAAAGTACAAGCACGACAAACAAATACGGTCCGCACCACTCTTTGGTACGTTAAGTTTGGGTTTCTACACGTCAGGCCCTACATTTTACTTAGCACCACCTTTCGTTGTAGGACAGCGCCCGTTCTTGACCAACATTTGGCTTCTTCTTTTTATCACAGGTGGTTTGGATTCCGCTGGTTCTTCAAGCTCACAACAGTGAACAACTCTCTTTAATAGAACAAGAACCGTGTGTCTCTCTCCTTTTAATTTATATGTTTTCTTTATTTTATATTCGGATTAAAAAAACTACTTTTCAGAAAGAGCATGCTTTACTCGGGTTACCTCGTCAAACGTTTACCAATTTCTTAATTTTTTATTTTACCAGCTAAGAGGATACATTTTTTCAACCCTTTTTTAGGTTTCAGACTCCTTAGTTTTGAGGCTTTTTATTTACATTATTCCCAGATTTTTAACGTAAAAATAAAAGGCAAAGATTACTTTTCTCAAGTTTCTACACACTGAGTTTGAAATGCGTCAAAACAAGTAGCGCGATCCATTCGCGTTCATACGTTTGTGCAACGCTCCTCGTCTTTCTTTACGTCATTGCAACGGCTACGCGGTGTTTTGGTGTATTAACACAACCGTACGCTCCCTCTGAAACGAGCCCTGTGTAAACTACACCTGCAGTAGCGGATGCTCGCATCACGGCACGCAGGTTCTCAAGGCTGCTAAATGGCCAAAAAAAAATTAACTAAAAATAGAGACATAGATCTTCAGCATCTTCTTTTTTTCTTTTAACAGCAACCAAGGAGTAAAAGCCACGAGATACTGAATCTTTTGTAGTGGAGTACATTTCGCGTTGAACTAGATAACAAAAGATGAAGTACAAAAAAAAAAGAAAAATGAGCTGACTACATTGAGTGGAGAGGCTAAATCGACGACTGTATAAACCACTCCTTTTCAAGGGAGGGACCCACTTGTCGACTAGGCTTGGAAACGGGCAACTTGTCCTCTGAACAAACCACTTGACAGACATCTCCGGTCGGAATGACTAGGAGTGGGTACATGTCGGCGACTAGTAGAAGGTCTGGAAGGTTTTTGGGTCTGTCTGCATTTGCTTTTCACGTCAAAGGTTTCAAAAGTCTTGGGAGGTGGTAGAAAACCTGAAACTTTTTTTGACATCAAGTTTTTTAATCTTCTTTTTTCTTACGGCCTAATCTGAGCTTAAAATGAAAAGGTTTTTACTAGGGTTAGGTTAAATACAAAAAGGAGCTTTTCTTTTCCATGGACGTGACTTCTGCATAATTACAATAAATTTAAATAAATAAAAATCTTTCTCTTACCTGGAGCTTTCGTCACAGCTATCCGGACAGCAGTCATCACACGGGTCATCACAGTCACTATCCTTGCACACTATCTGATACACCTTCTTCCCGTTACAACATTCTTCCTTCAGGACACACAAGTTCTGGCCGGGCTTCGGACAACACTTTGGACGTTCTTTGCACTCTAGGAGGCAAATCTTTTTGCCCTTCTTGTTTGTAGCGGGGATTTTGCAGCAATCGTACTTTTTCGTGCTTGTACTTGGCGGAGAACAGACTTGGATGTTGTATTTCTTCATGATGCTTTGGGAGTTGGTCGATTGAGAAGTTTTTTTTTGATTTGATCG
This sequence comes from Diaphorina citri, assembly GCF_000475195.1. Classification (NCBI taxonomy): domain Eukaryota; kingdom Metazoa; phylum Arthropoda; class Insecta; order Hemiptera; family Psyllidae; genus Diaphorina; species Diaphorina citri. The sequence goes on along the minus strand of NW_007399108.1, from coordinate 878 downwards.
ATTTATTTGGAATCGATTTTCTGAGAAGTTTTTTTCGATTTGATCGATTTATTTGGAATCAATTTTCCGAGATTTTTTTCGATTTGGAATTCTCTCTACTCTTTGTCTTTGGATGTAGGGCGAATTTCTTGGATTGAATACTCCCTCGTTTTATACTGTTCCAAAGATCGCTACCATGGATGTATTTAGAACGCTTAATTTGAAAGGATAGCCTTCTTTTCTTTTACTTGTCACTTGGCTTTTCTGTTTGTCGTTTGTATCTTCTGTGATTTCTTGTTCTCTCACTCTCTTGATCAACGAAAATTTTGTCGGTTGTCTTTCGTGTTTCCTTATCGGAAAGAGAGAAAAAAAATAACAGAATTTTGTTTCTTTAAATTTTTATCTGTGCGTGATTGAAATTATTGGTTTTTTCAAATTTAGAATATCGGAGAGTTGGGCCAAACGAGAATTTAGTACACAGGCTGAAATGGGAATCGAAATTGTCCCGAGAAGAGTTGTGTGGCTAGCATTAGCATTGTATAGTATTTCGAGTTGCATTGGTAACTTTGTGTTTGAGGAGGGAACTTTATAGCTTACTTACGACTAATCACAACATATATGATGTTTTGTGACTAGGATGTAACATGAAACTTTTGGTTAGGATGGGTGCTGCGTTTGGCGGTGTTTTGACCGCTTTTTGGCAATTTTCGACCTCTTTTTTTTTCGGTTCTCCGCTATATTGACTAAACGGTAAGAGATGTTGTAAACGTAACGGTACGGTACGTTACGGTAGAAGAACACCCAAGTAAGCTTTAATAGGATGATGTTCAAACCAGATATTTTCATGTTTCTGTTGATATATTGTAACATTAATAAATGGAAACTTTGAAAAATTAAAT
>NW_007399107.1:0-864 GCF_000475195.1 Diaphorina citri | reverse complement strand
TCCGATCTGACAATATTTCGGAGGAAGCGTGCAAATATTGAAACACGTCAATCTTGTCAAGTCTGGAGTGATGAATTGGAACGGGGAGAAGGGAAATCAAAAAATATGGAGGGAAGAAAAGAGGAATTGGGAGGAGGAGAAAAGGTTGGCATATTGGGATATAGAGGGAAGAAAAAGAATAGGGAATATGAGGAGAGAAGAATTGAGAAAAATGTGGAGGAGGATTAGGATTAAGGCTTGCAATATTCGTGGATTTATGAGAAGACACAAAGAAAGAATGGGAAGAGGAGGAGGAGGAGAAGAAGAGAAAAAGGAGAGGAAAAAAAGAGAAGTTTCCGTTGAAGACGAAAAAAAAGTGCAATAGCGAAGGAAACGATATAGAGACTAGAGAGGAAGAAAGGGATGGACACACCCAAAAGAGGACGACGAAGAAGAAGATGTAGGAAATCAGGAGGGAGAGGAAGAGGAGAAGAAAAAGAAGAAGAAATAAACAGAGAAAATGGAGTCTAAATTTGGTAAATAGGGAGATAAATTGAGTTTTGTATGTGTTCAAGAAAATAGAGAGAAAGGGGGGTGAGAGAAGAAAGAGAGATAAAGGGAGAGAGGGAGGAGGAGATGGAGAGAGACAAGAAAAGGGACACAAAGGAGAGAGGGAGAGCCATATTAATGGAGGGAAGGAGAGGGACTTAAAGAGAGAGGGCCATAAAAGGAGAGAAAGAGAAAGGAAATGGGTGACAACTATTGATTGAAGTTATTCGAGTAGCTGTAGTCACCAAGGCATTAGTATGCATAGGAGGTTATCTAGAAGACATTTTGGTGAAACTTCTCTTTCCTTCTGACTTTTTAAAATTGTCTTCTACATTC
>NW_007399106.1:0-864 GCF_000475195.1 Diaphorina citri | reverse complement strand
GAATCTCCTCAGTCTCCCAGGGTTACTCAAAATCCTTTTTCCGAAAAACCTTGTTTCCGCAAGCTTGAAATAACCTTTATAAATCCTTTTTACAAAGCTTATATCCTTTATGATCGTTTGGGTGGCTTATAAAGAGCTTTTGAACGAGTGGCTGGAGAGGTTTCCAATGATATAAAAGTATTTCCCAGTACTTTATACAGTACCTATCTCAGTACAGTAAATACAGTACCTCCCATAGTCCCATAGAGGCGAGATGGAGTTAGTAAGGGTATGAAAAGCTCTCTACTTATTGTGATTAAGTGGAATTTTCCGAAGGGACACATTAACTCATAAATTGGATTAGGGAAAGTCCAAAATGTTCTAGAAAGTCAGGAAGTAAAAGAAAGTGAGAATGAGAGGTTCATTTTCGACCTAGATTAATTATTTACATAGGTATTTATTTCATTTTAAATTTGGGATTGTAGATAAATGGGTTTTCAAAATACCAATTATTTTTCGCCCTATTAAAGGACTCGCACCTCAGTCCTCTTGAACACAAGGACTCCATCTTTCCTCTGGAACCGTAGGGTCGTTCTGCATACAAGTTAGAAAACAGCATAACTCACACCACCTGTGTTCACATGGTGCTATAAAAACAGCGAATGAAACATCAAATGAAACACTGTATGGGTTTTTATGGTAACGACTCTTTCGACTATTTTATGAGCCCGTGTTTCTACCCGTTTTCTTCCTTCTCTCTCTCTCTCTCTCTCTCTCTCTCTCTCTCTCTCTCTCTCTCTCTCTCTTTTTTTTTTTTTTTTTTTTTTTTTTGTTGTTTCTTGTTCGTTTTTATATGAAGTTATAATTCACCCAAGATAAAACAAG
>NW_007399105.1:0-864 GCF_000475195.1 Diaphorina citri | reverse complement strand
ATTGTGCACATCATGTGCAAGGTGGATTTGATGGGTATGAAAAAATATCAAGCACAGAAGGAAGGTGGGAGGACGAGGAGGGTGGTCAAAGATAACGTGGGAACACGAAGAACGGTGGAAAAAGGTATCAGGGACACAGAGAAAGGCAGGGGAAATTTCAAGGAACGAAGTGGGAGGAAAGGAAACACAAACAAAATCTATTAGTCAAAGATAAGAGCAACGGAAAAAGTAAAGGTTTAGACCACTATTTTGTGGTCTTTAAAAAAATCGCTTGCTTCTCTTCTCAATGGCGCAGAAAAAAAAAAATCGCACGTGGAAGAATTCTGACCAAGTTGGGTGGAAGAGTAAACGTCAAAAGCTCGGCCACCATCTTCTTTTTAGGGACATTTTGACTTTTGTTTTTATTGTACCTTTTATTTTCGTACCATTAAGGAGTGAGATTTTACTGTTCTTTGGGATTTTATTTGTTAAAAGGAAAGGACTCAGATGAGATACCTACCTTTCTTGAGATTTTTATTTTTATTTTATGTACTTAGGTACTTACTACCTTTTTTCTTTTCTTTCTGACTTCATTATTTATTCAAATATTTTTTTCCTGTTAGCTTTGGAATCTTTTGTTCTTGTAGCATTAACTTTCATTTATAAGTAAGAAGGTATACATAAAAGTCCCTCTGATTTTTTTTTTATCTCCTTTTTCTCTTCCTACGTCCTTTTCGTAGTTGCTGTTGATGTTCTTTTTTTTTAATCCTTACTGTTAATGGTTGTCTAAAAAATGAAGGACTTTCTCATCTTACAATACAGGGACATTGGAAACTTTTATCAACCATATCTAGCAATAAATAGTACCCAAGTATCTAGTCATAA
>NW_007399104.1:0-864 GCF_000475195.1 Diaphorina citri | reverse complement strand
TACATAACTCGTTCATAGCCATTAAATAAGAAGTTTTGTACACACACCTTTTTTATGGAATCTTGGACGCATCTGCCGTTGTTATTACAGCCTTATTCAGACAAACAGGGATAGGGAGGTCACCTTCTGTGTTTAGAAAGGCACATTTTAGGTACGAACGATATAGGATAAGTGTACCATTTATTCGCCCACTTAAAAAATGTACCATTTATTGGCCCACCTGCCCACATTTATTTTTCTAATTTTTGTTTTTATGACTACAATTTTTGAATAGCACTGATTCGATAGCAGTCTTTAAGCCCTTTCTTTTGATGAAATTGGATCTTGAAAAAGTTCGTCCAGTTCAGACTTGTGTGGCGTATGGTACAGGTGGGCCAATAAATGGTACGTTTTTTAGGTGGGCGAATAAATGGTACACTTACCCTAATCAGGGATGCATTTAAAGAGCCCATCCCTTGATAGAGGAGTACTGTAACTGCTAAGGTCTTATCGTCCCGAAATCGAAGAGCGAAAGAAGACAGGGCAGTCGTTCTGAGAACGAACCTTCTACTTCTTCCGTTTAGCATGAGCGTGTTTGTCATGCAGAAGGTCCCGAGTTCAATGATATCAGGTTGACAGGATGTGCTTGCTACGACACAGACCACACGAGTCTTAATGTCGGTTGTTTCATTGTTGGGTAATAAAAACGGCGCGGCAATAAAACCTTCTTTTTTTTTCAAGCGCTGAAACTCAACAATAAGGTAAAAAAAAACCTTTTTCAGCATTTTTATTTGCTCATTTTCACAATTTCACATGATGTTTTCATTTATTTGTTCCTCTTGTTTCAGCCTTCCTCTTCTCCTCCTTCCATCAGTTTCACATATC
>NW_007399103.1:0-864 GCF_000475195.1 Diaphorina citri | reverse complement strand
TGTTAATGTCTACTAGATAGGGGATAGTCCGTAATCCACACCAGTCAAGTGAAGACCATGTCCAGAAATATGTATGATATAGTACCTACTTGACACATACCTCCAACTCAACAAAGTTATTACCTTCTGTTTTGTTAGTACCTATGTATGTAACTATTAGGTAGTTAGTACCTATGTATTTAACTAGGTGTAGGTGTAACGAGGTATATCTTTGGAAAACAGAAAATATAGAGAAGGGATGGGAAAAGGGGGGGGAGAAAAAGAAAGAGTGAGGGAAGAGAGAAAGAAAGAGAGAGAAACAGATAGAGAGAGAAAGAGAAAGAGAGAGAGAAAGAGAGAAAGAGAAACAGAGAGAGAGAAAGAGAAGGGAGAGAGAAAGAGATAAATTTAGAGGGAAAAGAAAACTGAAGGAAAAAACTCGGTAACACGTAATTGGACGAAACAGAAGAAAATGAAGAGAGAGAGAGAGAGAGAGAGAGAAATGAGACATGATGAATGATATCTGATGATGAAAGTGTGAGAGAGACAGGTGGAGAGGGAGATAAATAGGTAGCTATGAGAGGAAGTGAGAGGGTGAGAGAATTTCAAGAGAAACCTGGTGTTATTTGAAGAAACTGAAGTAGAGAGCCTTGCAAAAAAAAAAAAAATCTCATTAAAAAAAACACTTCTTCATATTATTCTAAGGATCTTGGGATTCCAAGGAGTTCTGTTACACTAAATTGAGTCTGATCCAAGGATTAAAAAAAAAAAAAATGAGTGTTTCATCGCCATTTTTATTTCGTATCAAAAATCAAATCAATAATAATAATAATAATAATAATAATAATAATAATAATTAACTGAATATTAAACAAATTAGGTAGG
>NW_007399102.1:0-864 GCF_000475195.1 Diaphorina citri | reverse complement strand
AAACAGTTCTGGGTACCTAGTTACAAGTTTGTAAACCAAACCAAACAACCGATTACCTCAGTTTATAAATACCTACCTAGTTATCTTGTGTAAATGTGCATGACAATGTACCTATATCGCTGGCAATTTGCGGGGAAAATTCCGTAAATACTAGACTTTATAGGCGCAGGAAAGGTAACTAGTCTACGAACATTAAATAAATGAGATCATACGACACATAACTATAGGCATCTACCTACATCTACCTATACATACATAATATAGTACATGGGTACATAGGTAGGCTACCTAATACGTATGATGGTCATCGGTGTAAAGTACCTATGACATTACCTAGAATTTTATAGGTACCTACCTATATGACATTACCTATTACCTATCTAGAGTGTTATAGGTACCTATATGACATTACCTATTACCTATCTAGAGTGTTATAGGTACCTATATGACATTACCTATTACCGATCTAGAATGTTATAGGTATAACCTAACCTATAACATTACCTACAACGCAAAATCCAGCGGCTGAAATTTCCTTGAAAGTTGTGCCCGTCAGTTCAGAGTTCACCTATGTGATTGATTATACCTGAGCATGATGGGACAGAAATTTAGTTGGGAAGAACCTCAATGATTAACGAGTAGGTCAGTAGGAAATGGTAATCAAATGGCAACTGAACATTAATCACATGGTACTCGAGTAAAATTACCGGTAACCTAGAACTTGGATCCTTAGGACGGCCACTCACCATCAGCCACACCTGATCAGGGCGGCCTATCAGGTCTACTTGCCTCGGTGGTGTAGTGGTCAAGGCGCTCGCCTGGTAAACAGGAGGGCGTGGGTTCAATCCCAGCCGAGGTGTGGAA
>NW_007399101.1:0-864 GCF_000475195.1 Diaphorina citri | reverse complement strand
TGGTACCCACCATACATTTCAACTACCGCTATTTTGAAGTCAAAGATTCGAGTGGTGAAGTACAGGTGAGTTCTTATATTGACATTAATTCCAGAAGTCATTTATTTATTTACATTATATACGGTTTCCTTTTACTATCTATTTACAAATCAGCAACCTAACTATCAAAAAATAGAAAATAAACGGGTCTATCGCGCCAGCCTAGTTAGCTTAAAAGCTACGCTGGGTCGCGGGTTCGATTCTTGCCCGGGGCGACCTTTATCCTAAACAGATAAGGTTCGATTTCAGGACGGTTGACTTATTCTTTCTTCGATTTCGGGACGATAAGACCTCCGTTGTTACAGTTCCCTCTATTAAACCTCTAGGAAAAAAGTTTTTTTTTTAAGTTTATGAAGTCGAAGCACATTAAAAGAAACCCAAAAAGGAAAATCAGAAACATATTGAATTGAAATTAATCGTATATTCTCCTTTCATATTTTCAGTGGTGGTTCGGAGGGGGCACTGATTTAACCCCGTACTATCTGAATGAACAGGATGCCACCCATTTCCATCAGGCACTGAAATCTGCGTGTGACAAGCATGACAAATCCTACTACCCTAGGTTCAAAAAATGGTGTGACGATTACTTTTACATTCCACACAGAGGTGAGTTTACTTCAACTAATTTTTATTCAATAAAAACAGGTCGGCCTACTACCCTAGGTTCAAAAAATGGTGTGACGATTACTTTTACATTCCACACAGAGGTGAGTTTACTTCAACTAATTTTTATTCAATCAAACAGATCCCATCTCTGTGGCCGAGTGGTTAAGAGCACTGACTCTCAACCCGGAGGTGCTGGGTTCGAATCCCCGCCAGGGCGGA
>NW_007399100.1:0-864 GCF_000475195.1 Diaphorina citri | reverse complement strand
AAAATTTCATACCTCGGCTGGGATCGAACCCACGCCCTCCTGATTACCAGGCGAGCGTCTTGACCACTACGCCACCGAAGCAGGTGGCGTAGTGGTAAAAAAAATGAGTAGGTAGTCAAGGAAAATTATTTGTAAACAATAGTGATTAGACAAGCCTTATCTATATACGTATAACGTATAACCTTTGCGTTATTATAAAAAAAGCATAATCTTAGCCTCTACTTGAGTAGAAGAGTAGCACATCTGCTTTGTAAAGGCTAGGTCGGGGTTCGATTCAAGCCCGGGGCGGATTTTGTTCAGCAGAAGGGCTGACTATCTACTATCTTCTATCCTGTCTTCCTTTGCTCATCATTTTAAGGACGATAAGACCTTATTAGCAGTTATATTTCCCTCTATCAAAATTTATCATTCTACTAGCTCAATTTGGCTTGCTCCTATATCTGAAGTCTGTTGCCTTAAATGCTATAAACACCAATGATGGATTTCGCCAATGCCTTAATGGGACAATTTTCAACTGTCCAAAAATGAACTTTTATTAATTCAAAAAGGAGTTTTTAATGACCCCAAAAGGAGTTTTCAGTGAGGAGTTTTTAAAAACTCCTATTTGGACCATTAAAACTCTTTTTTTGGATGATTAAAAAATCTCTCATTAGTGCTGATTACATTGGTGAAATCCACCACAATACTTTTCTTTTCAAAAGCAAACTCCCTGCTTTAGAACTGTTGTCCTGAGTTACTTCTTCATCTTTTACCTTCAGATAAGGCCCTGTTTAAGATCTCAGACTCTATGTGTTCAGGTACCTTTCCAAAGACCTTTAGGCGGTTTCCCCCCGTTTTGTTTTTCCAATCTATTTTCCTCCGCCA
>NW_007399099.1:0-864 GCF_000475195.1 Diaphorina citri | reverse complement strand
TTTAACTTCATTACAGAACTTAATAATAACACGGATCATATTATATGAAACTTTTCTCCGAATTGAAAAGAAACCTGGGGTGAAGAAGGAGGAAGGGAGGGAGAGAGAGAGAAAGGAGGAGGAGGAGGAGGAGAAAGAGAAGGACAAGAAGAAGAGAAGAAAGAGAAAGGGAGAGAGAAGAAGGAGGAAAAAGAGTAAAACGAAGAAATGAAGAAGGAGGGAGGAAGAAGAAAAAGAAGAACACATTTCTACCACTCCTCCTCCAATCTCTTCCCTTGTATTCTCTTTCACATCCTCTCATCCACAGATAAAGGGAAAGAATATTTACCTTCTTTGTCTGCACCTATGCCAAAAAATCCCCTCACCAGACTTTCCCCCTAACTTGTGAGGGAATGGAAGTTATAGGAAAAACATATTATTTTGTATTGTGTATTTAAAGTTGAATTACAAGTAGATATTTCGAGATTTCGACCTGTTTCACACAAAAAGCTTCTTTCTTATTACATCAAGGTATCTCCGCGTCACAATATCATTTCCGCTGATCACGATACGGTCACCTGATCAAGGTATCTCCGCGTCACAATATCATTGCCGCTGATCACGATACGGTCACCTGATGCATGAGACTCCTCTGAGAGGCTTGGCCATTTGATATCGGACGAAATGTTGATCGTTTCCAGATGAACGATCGTAAAGTCAGATTTTGTCACAAACATCACGTTCAGATTCAGATATATCGTCTGATCAGACAATCTGATGAGAACGCTGAAATTTGACTTGCTCAAGATAAATCGTCAAGTGAATCCAGCTCAAGTGAAACAGGTAATAGGAGCCGAATAGGCAAAACAGTAGACATGTAGGTAT
>NW_007399098.1:0-864 GCF_000475195.1 Diaphorina citri | reverse complement strand
GATCTCTTGTGCAATTTGTTTAGGAATAAAATTACCAAAGATGCACGATGCCATGAAGTAGATACTGAAATATTATGTGGGTAGGTAATTTCAACATCAGGGAAATGTTCGCCATGAGGTCCATGGGAAATTATCTTAGTGGCTTGATTTCCAATCTGCTGAGTCAAAAATTTTAGCCCAATTTGTCTTTATTTTCAATTTGGATCAAGTCAATTGAAACTTTTTACGATTTTATAATGGATTTGCCGCCATCGACTGCTAACGAAGACAGTTTCCAATCCACATATCAATTGGCAGAGCTCAGTGTTAGAAATGACCCCAACACTTCTATTGCTATTGTCAAACCTGATGGTCTTGCTTTTATCAAAGTATCTCGTGAGAGTTCTATTTTAGTGGAGAAATGGTCAAGTCCCCAAATAGTGAACATCAATGAAAACATGAGCATGTCGTTTTGTGGAAATGAAGCTGATTTCCGCGCTCTCAGTGGTTACGCCAAGAAGCAGTCTGCCCGATATCAAGTGATTCATGAGAGTCCCATCTCAAGTGTAATGATCATGAAGGAACTGTCTGCCCTACTCAATCAATACACGCGCATGGTTGGCTACAGACCATTTGCAGCAAACATTGTGCTAGGTGCTCGTGGAATCCTTTACAAGATCAATGCAGGAGGTGAAGTGTTCCACTATGAGAATAACATTCAAGTCCTAGGAGACAATAGTGAACACATTGAACAACTACTGACAAGAGACAATGTGTCAAGTTTATCCCTGGACCAAGCTATAGACAAGTGTGTATCTATTCTACATGAGGTCTTCACCTTACAACCTGGAGATATACAAGTGAGCAGAACAGGAGCAGAGGAGG
>NW_007399097.1:0-864 GCF_000475195.1 Diaphorina citri | reverse complement strand
ACGTTTCGAGGGATACATTTGGCTAGATTACTGGTGGCTATGTTGCTCAGATCTCCAGATAGGGAGGACCCCTGTCTGATCCCATTGGCTAATGTTCGGCCTGATGACAAAAAACCATCAATGTTGACTTGAATCTGTGGATTAGAGAGAAAGTTATCCAGGTAGTAGAACATAGGTCCTCCAATATTTTTCTCTATCAGTTTCTCTAAAACAGTCACTTTTGAAATCCTGTCGTAAAATTTATTAATGTCCAAAAATACCGCTATGACATATTCATGATTTTGCAAGGCTGTGATAGTTTCTTGTTCTAATAGAACCAAATTATCCATTGTAGACCTTTGCTTTCGGTTCCCATTTTGATAGGTATCTACCAGCTGTCTATCTTCAATTAGCCATTTAAGCCTTTTAGATATCATTTTCTCCATTATCTTATTCATACAGCAAAGAAGTGATATGGGCCTATAATTCTCAGCATCTGACGAAGGTTTCCCGGGCTTTAGTATAGGTATTATGAGGGCCGTATTCCATAATTCAGGTACCACACCCGTCCGCCATATCGTGTTATAAAGGGAAAGTAAACGTTTAAGTGCTACTTCAGGCAGTTTAATAATTAGTTGGTAGGAAATACCATCTACCCCCGCAGCGGCTGATTTACAATTCTTAAATGTAGATAGAAGTTCAGCATAGGTAAACGGTAAGTTGTAAAGTTCCTGCTCAGTATTAACGGGGGAGGTTAGATTAGCTTTCCTTCTCTTGTAAGCAATGAATTGATCGGAATAGACCGTATCGGCCGAATTCTGTAGATAAAAGTCCGCTAAGATTTCTGACATTTCCTTTTTATCTGTCGTAATCTGTGAATTTGAA
>NW_007399096.1:0-864 GCF_000475195.1 Diaphorina citri | reverse complement strand
CAATCTTACTCTGTGCCTTTTTCCGTCCGTTTTAACTTTGTGAATAGAGGACGAGGAGGAGAAGAGGGGAGGGAGAAGATGTTTTTAAAAGGGAGAGGGAGGAGAGGAAGAGAGGATAAAAGGAAGAAGAAGGAGGGGAAATTTGAGAGAAAGTAGTCGGTGAAAAAGAGGGCGAAAGGAAGGGACAAATAGGGGCTGGGAGAGATAGAGATTTGTGAAAAGAGAGAAGAGGAGAGAAAAAAGAGGGAGGGAGGGAGGAAGAAGAGGGAATAAAAGGGAGAGGAAGAGAAAATTTGATTCAGAAAAGAGAGTGAAGAAGGGGGTAAAAAGGGAAAGGGAGGAGAAGAAGAAGAAGATATAGGATAAAAGGGAGAAGGAGGGAGAGAGATTTCTGAATAGAAGGAAGGGTATAAAAGGAAGAAAGAAGAAGAAGAAGAAGAAGAAGAAGAAGAAGAAGAAGAAGAAGAAGAAGAAGAAGAAGAAGAAGAAGAAGAAGATATAGGATAAAAGGGAGAAGGAGGGAGAGAGATTTCTGAATAGAAGGAAGGGTATAAAAGGAAGAAAGAAAGGAGGGAAATTCCAGGGATAAGAATGAAGGGGGAACGGAGAATTAGAGAAAATTGGGATTGGGTGACAAAAATAAATAAGTTTATACAACAGGGAAAGGGTTTCGATGATTAGAAGATGTTTATTTTAACAGGTTTTTCAGATTTTCACGTTTTCTATTCGAAAAAGTATGGGAGCTGACCCCCATCAATCCAAAATTCCAAACTCCAGGGTTACTACACCTATTTTGTAGGACTTATAGGAGATATAGGTACATTTATTTTGAACAGGTTTTTGATATTTTGAAGAGGGGTTTTT
>NW_007399095.1:0-864 GCF_000475195.1 Diaphorina citri | reverse complement strand
GCGCATATCTTGATAGAATTTAAACCTGGTGGCCAGGAGAGGCCCCGCTGTGTTTAGTTTCTCAACATCCGCTTGGAGTGCTGCTGACTCATCAAGGAGAGCCTGCTTGTCTAGTGTATGACGCCGGTATGTCTCCTGCAGGCTGCACAGTCTAGAATAGGATGGAAACAGGGGGTCAGCTATGATCATTTCTTGCAGGGTAAAACCCCCTTCAAACTAAAACGTCCCACTTCTCAAGTTTTTGTATTAAAGTAATAGACCAAAGTCCTACTTTTGGTGAAGATTTTTGTAAATAAAAGGGAGAGGGGGAATAGGAAAATATCCCATTTCTGAATGAAGGAACGAGAGGGGGGAACTTTATCCAGAGTACAAGTGCCTGAGTACCTACTTAAGATCTCAAGTAAGTACCAGACCACAACTTGGTAAGTTCACTTGACTGATTGCACTACTACTACTTATGGTAGGAGCACCTGATTGTTAACCTATAGGGATAGTAACTAGAGCTCGAGCTCATCTTATACCTTCATCAAATTCTGGTACTCAGGTAACTACACACTCATAAAAATCAAGCTGACGTCCAATATAGGTATTATCAATTTAGTTAAAATTGATACATTAGTATTGTTCTTGAACAATGTGTATCCAGATTCCACAACCATAACTTTTAGACAAGTGCCTAAGTACCTACTTAAGATCTCAAGTAAGTACCAGACCACAACTTGGTAAGTTCACTTGACTGATTGTACTACTACTACTTGTGGTAGGAGCACCTGATTGTTAACCTATAGGGATAGTAACTAGAGCTCATCTTATACCTTCATCAAACTCTTCGGCAAAACTGAGCACTGCCGTTTTCTTGGCAGG
>NW_007399094.1:0-864 GCF_000475195.1 Diaphorina citri | reverse complement strand
ATAGTAATTTATGTTTGTCTACCTACTTTCAGGCCATCAAGTGAAAGAAGAAAACACTTCAACTGGGTCAAACTTCGTGCAATCTATGGATACATTGTAAATATACTATGGAGATCATTTATGAATAAGCTGTAACACACAGTAGGTACACAAATACATTGTAAATAAATACTGTCGAACTTCCTTGACTTGGCGGGCGGAGTGCTACCGCGTTGGTAAATACTGCCATACTGGTATGACCCAATGGCAAAATACAACTGACTGGAAAATGTTTTAAAAACACTAACCCCGTATAAACGGAAAAGGTGAAGAAAAAGAAAACTGGTTTTTACTATCTTTTATATTATGTAAGTATAGGGAGCCTATACAGTATTACAGTGTAATGAAATGAAAAAGTACCTTTTGGAATATAGTTAAGTTTCAAGTCAGAAAATAGTTGGAAATATCCGTTTTATGTTGATAAAGTGTCTGTGATGTTCACACTAGTATTGAATTCAGGTCATTCTTCGTTTTTATTTGATCAACCTCTGTGTTGAACCCATGTTGATTGTTGGTTCCTATTTGTGTACAATTTTCGCAAATTCCCGCCTGTGTAGGAGTGTTATTTGTTTACACTCTAATAAGGGATAGGGTCATGAGTGGCAGCTGTGTAGGAATAGGAGCCCAATGATGACAAGAAGAAAAATTTATTATGACTTTTTACAGTTTTTACCGATCTCAAAATAATACCAGCCGTATTGATAATTATGTTCTTGTTTTTGAATGATATTTTACTTTCAAAAACACATTTTGAGATACGTTTTTAAGATTTAATTCTAGGCACTTTTGTTAAGGACGTGTAAATATTATGCAGTAAATTAAGAA
>NW_007399093.1:0-864 GCF_000475195.1 Diaphorina citri | reverse complement strand
TATGTCATATAAATCAAAAAAACCCTCTTAAATTCAGTACAATAAGTAGCATCCAAGAAATACCAACAACGACAAAAGAATGGTCACAAGTTCATAACCTCATAACACAAGATCGTCCTTTAGAAAGTCACGTAACTCATTTCATCAATTTATTGTCTCGTCCTTCTGGGGACCAAAAACGCATCCCTGTGTACTACCAATTAAGCTAACTAGGCTGGGGAGTCAATTGAAATTGGAAGTTTGGGAGGATTGAATGTTGCGAGAGGGAGGGGGGGTGGAGTGAACAGCACTTTATCTCCTAAAGTGGAGAGAGAGAGAGAGGAGATGGACAGAGCGAAAGAGAGAGAGAGAGAGGGGGAAAGATAATAGAGAGAAAAAAGGGGGAAGATCGGAGAAAGAGAGAGGAGAGGGATAGAAAAAAGAGAGAAGTGACGGCATGACAAAGGATTTTAGAAATGAGTTCAAAACATCTCCTGTCATCAATTCAACGAAAGAAAGGGGTGATTTAGATTGGATTTTGTCTCCATCGTCAGTCCATTATCAGTGGGGACATCCAATTTTAGAAATGAGTTCAAAACATCTCCTGTCATCAATTCAACGAAAGAAAGGGGTGATTTAGATTGGATTTTGTCTCCATTGTCAGTGGGGACATCCGTTGAGTGACCGGCATTACGGTCAACTCATTTATGATGCCTGAATAGAACTGAAAAGTTTCTTTATCCCAACAGAAAGCTATTGAGCAGCTCAATTTGAGCACTGTCCACACTTCCACACATAGTCGACGCCGAAAAGTTTCTTTATCCCAACAGAAAGCTATTGAGCAGCTCAATTTGAGCACTGTCCACACTTCCACACATAGTCGAC
>NW_007399092.1:0-864 GCF_000475195.1 Diaphorina citri | reverse complement strand
CGATTTTGAGGTTTTGTCTGTTACAAAAATTACGAAATTTAAACTATGAAAAATTGGAATGATGTTTTACTCGTGGCGTAGACATTATCCATACATTTTGTAAGTTGACCTACGGTAAAGAGTTATGGTCAAAGCCTTACCAAAACGTATCCTCTCGCTATTCTTACGTATAAGACTAGACTGTCATTGTTTGTTTTCGATTTGCTTTCGGAACAGCTGGCTTTCTCCTATCCTGTCTGCCTTTTTCGTTTTCGGGATGATAAGACCTTAGCAGTTATAGTTCCCTCTATCAAACCTCCAAGATACCGCCACAGCCGCTAGTTGTTAGCCGGATCTTTTGTTCTAATCAAGCTATAAAATCCTCAAGTACCGAAAAAATTGGAATGATGTTTTACTCGTGGCGATGGTTCGTAGACATTATCCATACATTTTGTAAGTTGATCTACGGTAAAGAGTTATGGCCAAAGCCTTACCAAAACGTATCCTCTCGCTATTCTAACGTATAAGACTAGACTGTCACTGTTTGTTTTCGATTTGCTTTCGGAACAGCTGGCTTTCTCCTATCCTGTCTGCCTTCTTCGTTTTCGGGATGATAAGACCTTAGCAGTTACAGTTCCCTCTATCAAACCTCCAAGATACCGCCACAGCCGCTAGTTGTTAGCCGGATCTTTTGTTCTAATCAAGCTATAAAATCCTCAAGTGCCGGTCACAATTAACATGTAATGCCCCGTAAAACATTGAATTATCCAAACCTTTTGTCTTATTAGCGGTGAGAAATCTTATGAGCCCCCCAAGACCCTAACAAGATAGAAAGGAAACACTTGGGATATTTAAATATTAAAAGTATCCGCTCTAAGCTTGGAT
>NW_007399091.1:0-864 GCF_000475195.1 Diaphorina citri | reverse complement strand
TTACGAGAGTCCCTCTTTTTCTCGGTAATCTCATATTTGTGATGACAGCGGCTGACGGCGATGATGGCTTTTATTAAGAGGGATAGCTATTCGGGGTGGGGGAGAGTATTTACTATTTATCCACAGATATTGCGTAACATTGGAAAGTCGGGAGTGAGGGCACATAAAGGATGTCCAATAATGAATGGGGAATTTTAGGGAATAGTGAGGGAAGAAAGAGGGAATTTTAGGGAATAGTGAGGGAAGAAAGAGGGAATTTTAGGGAATAGTGAGGGAAGAAAGAGGGAATTTTAGGGAATAGTGAGGGAAGAAAGAGGGAATGTTAGGGAATAGAAAGCTCAATTTTCTTGAAGACTGGGTACCATCACCTTTGTGAAGGTCCACTTATTCCCGCGATTTAAAAATTATGAGAGGTAGGGCAGCCTCATACAGAGTGCATGAAAAGTCTAAACATTTGATTTTAACGCCTGCAAAGTCCCGAAAAAAAGTATTTAAATTCTGACATCATCAACCGATTGTTTATGGGTGTTTTTATTTACTTTTGAGTCACTTTTACAGAACTGCTTCCTTCGGATCTGTACATATGTACACTTACGTATTTTGGATGACAACAAGACATTCTATCAGCATCGTTCGATGTTTTCAAAGTATGATGCAAATTTTAAAAAATTCCGATTTTTTTCGTCCTCTTATATCCACATTTTCAATCACAAGTAGTTGGAACAGAGTTCTGAGACCCAGTCGGCGCTTTAAACTAATCTTTTTTTTTTCGTAAAGACCTCGACATCACCCTGTAGAGCGCGCGTGAAGTTATAATTACAAGTTCTTAAAGTCACCGCCCGGGGCAGTTCAGATCTCGGGAGG
>NW_007399090.1:0-864 GCF_000475195.1 Diaphorina citri | reverse complement strand
TTCTTCTTGACTGTATTTTCTTCGTTATTTCTCTTTTATTCTTTATCAGCTGTTCTTAAGAAGAAGAAGAAGCAGAAGAAGAAGAAGGAGGAAAAGGAGGAGAAGAAGAAGAAGAAGAAGAAGAAGAAGAAGAAGAAGGAGGAAAAGGAGGAGAAGAAGAAGAAGAAGAAGAAGAAGAAGAAGAAGAAGAAGAAGAAGGAGGAGAAGAAGAAGAAGGAAAAGGAGGAGTGAGAGGAGGAAGATCAGGAGGAGGAGAAGTCGATTACTTCATATTGTAAAGTGGGTTCAGCGTGATCTCTCAGATTAAAACCAACCTGGTTGACTTCATAATTGCTTAATCCAAGCGTTAAACCGATCTTAAACTTTGATTGTGGCCCCGGACAAAATATTTGTCTATTCAGCCTTATAGGTTTTAGAACTTACTTTTCCGGGTTCAAATTTTTGTCACAACGTCCCTGTAGGAGAGGGGGCGGGGGGAAGGTGAAGAAGGAGGAGGAGGAGAAGAAGGAGGAGGAGAAGAAGAAGGAGGAGGAGGAGAAAAAAGAAATAAAGAGGAGGAGGAGAAGAAGAAGAAGAAGAAGAAAGAGGAAAATAAGGAATATAAGATAAAGTATGTATTGAAAGTACGAGAAGAAGGAGAGAAGAGGTAGAGACCTGGTAGAAGAGGAGGAGGAGAGGAGAGGGGAGGAGAAGGAGAGTAAATTATGAGAGGGGAAAGAATCATGCTCAACTTCATCATGAGAGAAAATTACATTAAACTGTTGAAAATCAGTTTTCGCTCTAAAGTAATTACATTTTCGCCCGGTCCCCCCCCCTCTCTTCCTCTCTCTCTCTCTCTCCCTCTCTCTCTATCTCTCCCTCCCT
>NW_007399089.1:0-864 GCF_000475195.1 Diaphorina citri | reverse complement strand
AGTAACTTTTTCTCTCTCTCTCTTCTCCCGAGAAAAAGTGGGGGATGCTGACTGGAGGACTCTAAAAATAAATTTTCTGCTGAATACATGTTTTTTCGCTGACGCAACTTTGATTTCTCCCCACACTCCCCTTTGCTTTCGTTATTTGCAGGTTTTTTTTCTAACTATTTATTATGTTTCATGCCGGGGTACCCTTTTTCATAATGATTTATTCTTTTCGTATTTTACTACAAAATGAATTTTTTTCCTTTTGTTTCATGTTCGGTATGGAAATCAGTAGCTAGGTACCTTCCAACAGAGATTTTATTACTTGACTTTTGATGCTTTTTGGATCCATCATGCAGTCATCCTTAAAGTTAAAAATGTAGGTGTTGTAATATTAATAATAATTTCATTATCCACCTGAAAATGATTGACCAAAGATAAAAAATCCTCTCATAGGACATTATTCCAAGAGATGATAATAGTGTGGCACATTGCCTAACTACACTAGTTTTCAGGCGTTCATACAAAATATTTTCATTGTGAGAAATGCAAGAACATTCTGATACCTATGTGTTAATGAATAATTAGGTAGGTACCTAGGTATACTTTTGTAAGTGTTGGGTAATGAAAAAATAGGTATAGGCTTATTGGTAGAAGGGAAGGTGAACTAATTTAAATAATGCCCGAGGATAGAGGTACCTACAAGCATTTATAGCCTTAGGTGCCAAATTTTACCTATAAAGTATAAAATAATGGTTAAAATTACTACCTACTATTTTTGTAAGGATAGGTATATAGTTATATGTTTGTAAACCTATTAGGTATGTACATTCCTAACTAAATTGATAACTAACTCGTACCTACCTAAATAAAATTTTA
>NW_007399088.1:0-864 GCF_000475195.1 Diaphorina citri | reverse complement strand
GGAAGATCTGGAGTCTCTACTTCCTACTCCTAGAGATATAATGTTACTGCCTTGCTGTGATGATGGAAGGACGGGCTAAAAATCTAATTATTATTTTTTTAAGAGGTTTGATAGAGAGAACTGTAATTGCCAACGTCTTATCGTCCCGAAATCGAAGGGAGAAGGAAGACAGGATAGGAGAAAGCCAACCGTTCCGAGAACGAAACTTATCCGTTCTGAATAAAATCAGCCCCGGGCCGGTCTAGCGTTGACAAGCCCCACTCTAAGCTACTTATCAATGTGAAAGTTTAAAACAATGTTGAGGATGAAATTCCATAAATCCCAGTCTTCCTCTTTAGCACAAGAGCTTCTCGGCCACTACACCACTGAGGCAAGATATGACCCAGCAACCCGTCTTAGCGTTAAAACGTGTTTTTCCCCTTTGTCACTAACACGATTCAAACCTCATTTCTCAGTAAAAAAAAAAAGCCAACGACACTCACCTCGGAAGATCTGGAGTCTCTACTTCCTACTCCTAGAGATATAATGTTACTGCCTTGCTGTGATGATCCACCACCACCACCACCCACTAAGGGAATCACATTTTTCATATCTGAAAATCAATAAAATTAAAATTATTTTTACAAATTGTTACAGTCACGTACACGGAACAACCTAAGATTGCATAGGTGTCTGTCATAACAATATCCACCGTTGTAAAGTTAGCTTTTAGTGGGAGAAAAAGCACTATTTAAAAGCTAACTTTACAACGTTGGATACAGTTTTTCTACAACAGACAAATGCGGACGGGCTGTTCGTTGAAATCTGATCTGAGCGCACGGCAGTGTGCCAGGCCAAGTTCCACTTAGCATGCCTTTGTATCTT
>NW_007399087.1:543-864 GCF_000475195.1 Diaphorina citri | reverse complement strand
AAAACTGACCATCGAAATTTTGACCCGATTACATTACTTTCCTTCCTATAGGATAAGGAAAGTAAAAAACAGGTACTTTGACAGAAAAAAATTGTGCTGAAAGTTCAAGGTTCACTTTATTTTTCCAGTAAAACACCCCCGCTTCCAGTAATAACGCTCGACTATAAAATTAGCCTTCTTTATCATCACTGTGCGAAATGTTTGTACAGATAATAGAAGAGAAGAATGAGGGGGAGGAGGAGGAGAAGGAAAATAGAGACAAAAGAGATAATACGATTTTGTCCACAAAAAAGTGAAAAAAAAAAAAAAAAAAAAAAAAAT
>NW_007399087.1:0-521 GCF_000475195.1 Diaphorina citri | reverse complement strand
AAAAAAAAAAAAAAAAACGTTTTTTCCCCAAAAAAAAGAAAAAAAAAAAAAAAAAAAAAAAAAATCCACCCACAATCACTTTCTTTCCCACTTCCCACTCTTTCTCTCCATCTGTCTCCCTTTCTTATCTTATACTAATCGAGAGTGAAAGTGAAGGAGGAAGGAATAGAGAGAGAGAGAGGGAGAG
The DNA here is from genome assembly GCF_000475195.1 of Diaphorina citri. Taxonomy (NCBI): domain Eukaryota; kingdom Metazoa; phylum Arthropoda; class Insecta; order Hemiptera; family Psyllidae; genus Diaphorina; species Diaphorina citri. The sequence continues at coordinate 334 of NW_007399087.1, read as the reverse complement.
AAGAGAGAGAACCCTTTTCATCCCTTCTCGTCCCTCGTCCCTAAGTTTATCTACTTTCTCTTTCAGTTCAGACACTAATGTAATTTTAATGTTCTATTAAATCTAGTTTTTTTTGCAAGGTTTTTATGGGTTAATTACACCGAAATATTTTAATGGGCCAGCTGAAAAGAGAGGGAGAGAGGAGAGAGAGAGAAAGAGAGGGAGAGAGGGAGAAGGGGAGAGAATGAGAGAGATGAGGCAAGGGAACAATGAAACCATTTAGGTGAATTTTTCGGGTGTTGGGACTAGATAATGGTTGGACAAAGAGAGGGAGGGGTGGAGAAGGGGGGAGAGA
>NW_007399086.1:0-864 GCF_000475195.1 Diaphorina citri | reverse complement strand
CATCCTTTAGGGCTGTTTGCCCTTACATCTAAGCTTCGTAGAAGCTTGACCCATCCTTTAGGGCTGTTTGCCCTTACACCTTAAAGCTTCTGAGTGGGATCTTTGTATATGAGCCTCTGGGTGGCCTCCGGAGGACTGAAAAGTCCTCTTTTTGCTAGCGGTTTCAGTAGAGTTTTGATCTTTGTGTAGATATTTGACAATAAGGGGAAACAAATATGAAAGGTAGTTTCTTGAAGGATTAATAGCAAATCCCTCAAGATCGCCGAGTCCCCTTTACTCCAGCAGTAGTCCTTTGAACCTCCGGCTTATCAAGCGAAAGGCTTAACCACCGTGCTATCTTGACAGGAACAAAGGAGGAAAAGTAAGAAAGGATTTCCTATTTTAAGAAGCTGATGGCTGGCCTCCGGAGGACTGAAAAGTCCTCTTTTTGCTAGCGGTTTCAGTAGAGTTTTGATCTTTGTGTAGATATTTGACAATAAGGAAAAAAAATGAAAGGTAGTTTCTTGAAAGATTAATAGCAAAACCCTCAAGATCTCCGAGTCCCCTTTACTCCAGCAGTAGTCCTTTGAACCTCCGGCTTATCAAGCGAAAGGCTTAACCACCGTGCCATCTTGACAGGAACAAAGGAGGAAAAGTAAGAAAGGATTTCCTATTTTAAGAAGCTGCACTAGTTTTAAAGTTTCAACTTGACAAGTTTTCGTTTACTTTGTTCCGCGACCACGGTAATATCCGATTTTGATGAAGTCTTGCAAAGGAAATTTTCAACTTGTTTAAAGGAAATTTTCCAAAGCCTTGGGGACTTGGGCACCGTTTGGCCTTTTATCCGAGTGAGTTCTATTGTTCACTCAACTAAGGCTCAGAACC
>NW_007399085.1:0-864 GCF_000475195.1 Diaphorina citri | reverse complement strand
TTTCTTTCAAAAAGCTGCTGTAATTTCTATTTCGAACCTTCTTGAAAGTTCTATTTCGAAGCTTCTATCATATCTCATGTTTCCTCTTCTATAGGATGACCTTCATACCTGAGTGGTATCCAGTTTCCACCTCACCAAGCAACCATTGTATCCTTAGTTTTCCGGATGGTTAATACAATGCACACCCAGGACAGCAAGACAAAAGAAGAAAAGGAGAAGAGAAAGAACGAGGAGAAGAAGTAGAGGGAGAAGAAAATTAGGTGTAGAGGTGTAGAAAGAACAGGAGAAGGAGGAGATGGAGGAGGAGAAGGAGGAGGAGCAGGAGGAGGGGGAAGAAGAAGAAGAAGAAGACGATGAAAATGTTACAGCTATCTACGTAGCTTTCCACACCGTTATAGTCATGTCAAATTTCAGCAAATGTAATCCGATATCTTGTGTCATTTTTAGCTTTCCGACTTTTCACAGAGTTACACCTAAGCCTCGTCTAATTTTAGCACATAGGACATAGTGTACGTAGAATTACAGCAAATTTCATTTGATATCTCATGTTCGGGTCACTTTTTATCTCAAGGTTGTCCCAAGGACACGTCACCCTGTAATTCAGGGTGATTCATAACTAGGGCGACAAATTTCAGATTTCCGGGACATGATCCCACCATGTTGTTCACCTATATCAGGTATGTTTCCATAGATTAAAATATTCTAACAAAAGGTCCCAGAAACAAGGTGTTACAAAAGTCGTACGTCACTTTTCCATTTCTGTATCGCGGCTCGTGATGATTGGTGGAAAATAGAAACTACAACCTTATATTGACTTACCTAAGGATCTCTCGAGATTGTCGGTAGGGGCGGGCTCGACGAAAC
>NW_007399084.1:0-864 GCF_000475195.1 Diaphorina citri | reverse complement strand
CCACAGCCGGACCCGGAAAGTAAAAGTATTCATTACAGCGAAAAATGGAAAATTCAACACAGTAAGTTATCACACAAATAGAAATCAGAATTTATCGTGGTGATGCCAAAAGATATCCTGTCAATACGATTTTATTTTATAACCAACTACATATAGGATAAAAGTGTGGAAATGTGTTGGGTAGGTACCTACTCACTCCTGTGATGAGCATTAAACACGAATAAATTTTTCGACATACATTAGTGAAGTAGGTATTACGTACAGGTATATTAAATTTAGTACCTCTATGGGCCGTAAAAAAAAATCTAATGAAAAAATAATGTTGTTGTGCTTTATTTGTTTGGTGTGGTTGGTATCCATTGGCCGCTGATGGGTGAATATTGACCAACTGAGTGAATGGCTAGTGAAAAGAGAAATATTAGGTATCTTCAGAATGGCAATGGCATTCTGCTGATGATGGCTTTTCCTGGCCACACTCAGTCTAGGTGAAGTTAATGTGAGGAGGGACTAAAAGATACCTAAGTAATAGCTTTTCGCCGAATATAGGTTACAACTCCTGTCACTGAAAACCTCAACAGTTATAAGAGCCTTCAGTGGGCCTAAACCCTTCTGAACAGTACCTAGAAACCTGAGATACTAGGATAATGTTGGAGATGAAACCCCACGATCTACGACTCTGGTACAGATGTTTTCCCCCAACTGATACCAAATACCAGGTTATACAAATGGTACATTGAGAGGTAGGTATTTTGCACCTTCCACATTAAAACATCATGAAACAGCTGCGAAAATCTATATAAATAAAATTGTAGATTTGTCTGTACATTGCTTAGAATCGTGAAATTTTTAGTTATTCTTACTCCT
>NW_007399083.1:0-864 GCF_000475195.1 Diaphorina citri | reverse complement strand
TACAATAGAATTTGAGATTTCCTATTGGTGGAGAGTTATAAGCCTCGAAATGAACACTCACGAATATGGCTAAACAATCCAAGACAAAAACAGAAGTCCATTATTGTTCCACAATACAATAGAATTTGAGATTTCCTATTGGTGGAGAGTTATAAGCCTCGAAATGAACACTCACGAATATGGCTAAACAATACAAGACAAAAACAGAAGTCCATTACAAGCGCTGTGTAGGGATGGTGGCCGTACACATTGCCTTAGATAGATGTTCGCGTGATAGCACCTCAGTTCTTATTATGGTCAAATTATTATACATACCTACATACATAATATATCTATGCCGCTTATACATTACCCTATGCTGCCGTACACATTGCCTTAGATAGATGTTCGCGTGATAGCACCTCAGTTCTTATTATGGTCAAATTATTATACATACATACATATCTATGCCGCTTATACATTACCCTATGCTTACCATGTATCGAACGTACGCCGTACACATTGCCTTAGATAGATGTTCGCGTGATAGCACCTCAGTTCTTATTATGGTCAAATTATTATACATACATACATATCTATACCGCTTATACATTACCCTATGCTTACCATGTATCGAACGTACGATTATACGTTACAGTTTTATCAGTTTAAATAAAAATTCCTCCTCCACAATTTTCGTTGCTTAATTTGGTAAAGGATATTGTTGAAACCGTTTTGTTCTAATTACCTAATCGGTATTACAATATTATTGTATTTACCTACTTATAAAATAAAATCCCAGTAGAGAGGTACTTGAGTAAACCCACTTTTGATGGAAATCTCAAGGTAATTGTGTAAGAAAATTGGAAGCACTCCTTGACATTT
>NW_007399082.1:0-864 GCF_000475195.1 Diaphorina citri | reverse complement strand
AATAAAAACAACCATCACGTGTAGGAGGATACTTTGAACACTTTTGGTTGCCTTGAGTGGCCGTCAGAATTGTCAAGTTCTTCAAATGTTTCGGTGGAATAAGGAAGAGGACCAAGAATTTTAAATGTTTTATTAGATGGACATTTACCATTTATTTTATAGGAAGTGCTGTGTAAAGTGAGTGAGTTATGGAGAAGAACAGCTATTCTTTTCAGTGGACTCCTCAGTCAATGATTCAAAGATCCTAAGCCAGCTTAGTTAGCTTGGTAGGTAACGCGTCGGCCTTGTAAGCGATGCTAGGCCGCGGGTTCGATTCCCGCCCTGGGCGGATTTTATCCTGACCGGATAATGTTCGTTCTTGGAACGACTGGCTTTCTTCTATCCTGTCTTCCTTCTCTCTTTGAATTCGGAACGCTAAGACTTTAGGTCTTGTTGTCCCTTTTTAAACCCCTAAAAAAAAAAAAAAAAAAAAAAAAAAATGACAAGGAATTGGAAAATTATTTAATAACAAAGTGGCACCTATTTGGCAATAAGAGTTAATAAATACCAATTTACCAATTTGGATTTTCCTTATCCTACCTATTTATTGATCAGATATCTCTAGAACCCTAAGAGAACTTACACATTTCCTGATCTCTACAAGGTCTCAAACTTAAAAAAAATAGCTTAATTTTTTCTCTTCTTTGTGGTTTAGAAACCATTTGGTTAATTTTGCTTACCTACATAACTGAGTATTATCTACATCTTCTTTTTTTTCGTTTTTTCCTAGTACCTAATTTGGTTAATATTGTTTATTGGTTTGGTTCTATGGTTTATTTGAAGGAGATTAGATGAATAATGTGTGTTCTCTGGAGCTCTATGATG
>NW_007399081.1:0-864 GCF_000475195.1 Diaphorina citri | reverse complement strand
AAAATTGTCACTTCCTTATCAGTACCATAGAATTCGATTTCAGTCATTTTTCTCAACTTTATTGGGTCCGTAGAGCTGACTGTAGTTATCCCGATGGTTTTAATTTCCTCGTCGATCATTTCTTTTCGCAAGCGCTGAAAATTCTCACCATCACAGTCTGCTGAAATCAAAAATCCGTAGCTAGTTGTCGGTTCCTGATTGCCTTTTTTGCTCATCGTTTCGATTTTCTGAAATCCATCTTTCACCAAACCGTCTTGAATAAGATCGTCTATCTCTCCAAAGGCTTTTTCCGCGAGGTTTCGGATGGCTGTATTGGCTTCTTTTTTCTGAGAGAAAAGGAGAGCCAGATTACCCCTCTTGCCCCCTGCTAGGGGAAACTGGTAGTTTATTTTTGTCCTTTCGAATACTGACTCTGGCCATTCCGTGTCTAATAGGTCACAAATCAGACCAAAGTCTCCTTCCGAGATTTTTTTTAAGCCATTTCGTATGGTATCTTCTTTCCTTTGAGGTTCTCTTACCGAGTTTTGGTTTCCTTCCTTATGCTCCTGCTTGATTTTCTTCCAAATACTTTCGTCGGTGAAATGCACCTTGTTGACCTCAGGCACCATTTTCGCTATAACTTCGTATAGCCTCTCGATGCCCAATTTGATTTCTGCTCTGGTGTTGGGTATAAGGCTCTCCTTCAGCGTGAAGACTTCTTGAATTATTGTGGTAATTCCTTTCCTTACCGATACCGAAAGTGGTCCTGTAGCCATCAAGTCCGGTGGCTCCAGGTCTCCCTTCTTGATGTCTGAATTTTCGCGCTCCTTTCCTAATGGGTTGTAACCCAGGCCTCGTCTGGGAGTCCCCATAATGAAGGTCACA
>NW_007399080.1:0-864 GCF_000475195.1 Diaphorina citri | reverse complement strand
TACTGATTTTCTCTAATCACGATCGAATAAACTACGGGCTAAAAAATTCCCGGAGGGACGGGCCCAGCTTGTTTTCTTTTACCTTTAATCTAAACGTCTCACCTTCAACATCCATCTTTCCACCTTCTTCTCCACTCCTGTCTCCATCATCTCCTTCTGCACCTGTATCTTCATTTACATCATCTCCATCTTCATTTACATCATCTCCACCTTCATTTACATCATCTCCATTTTCATTTACATCATCTCCATCATCTTCATTTTCTGCACCTATATCTTCATTTACATCATCTCCATCTTCATTTACATCATCTCCATCTTCATTTACATCATCTCCATCCTCATTTGAATCCTCTTCACTTTCTTTGTCATTTCCACTACCGTTATCCTTAGCTGATTCTGGTATCTTTTCATTTGAGCCATCATTGGTAGCTTTGGTGGGTTCTGTTAATCCATTAGTAGCTTTGGTGGGTTCATTTAATCCATCAGTAGCTTTGGCTGCTTCTTTTGCCTTTTTTGTAACTTCTTTGGCTGGTTCTTTTACCTTTTCTATCGCTTCGAGCGGTTCTTTTGTCTTTTCCGTTGTTTTAGATGGTTCCTTTAAGCCATCATCATCTTTGGCTGATTCTTTTGACTTTTCTGCCTTGTCCGCTGTTTTAGTTGGTTCTTTTGTCTTTTCCATTGCTTTGGCTACATCTTTTGTCTTTTCCGTCGCTTTGGCTGGTTCTTTTGCCTTTTCAACTGCCTTATCTAGATCGTTCGAGTGTTCTTTCGCCGGTTTGTTTCCATCAGCTTTGACGTTTACTTCCGCCTCTTGGACGGATTTGTCGGCGTTTGGTTTGGACACGGCGGATTTTTTCGGTT
>NW_007399079.1:0-864 GCF_000475195.1 Diaphorina citri | reverse complement strand
CAGGGTGTACAACAACTAGACAAACACCCTAGGGTAACTTTTTGCAATAATTGTAATGACACCAACAAACACTCTTTATTTTTCTCCTAAAATGTCATCGGCGAAAAAAAAGAAAAATAAAATGCATGTCATCGTTATTTTTATTTCCTAACATTAAAACAATTGTCACATTAGATGACGTTCCTCATCAGATGGGTGAGAAGAGACACACTACTTCCCATTTAGGTACTGGGTCAACACGAGAACACCAGAAAGCAACCCGTTGAAATATTTGTTACTACTTTCGTATTTTTGTTTCGGAAACTGAGACGATTTCCCCTCTTTACCATTGGAACTTTACCGAACTAAACCATTGGAAATCCAGAATGGCGCATTCCCAACCATCGCAGCTCTACAGTCTACATAATAAACGATTTGATAGTTGAAGATGTAGCTCGAGATTTTGCATTCACCTTGTATGTTGCATTGTATGATTGCAAAATGACGAATGAAAAACAAGAACTTGTACATGTGTGGCTCGAGATTTTGCATTCACCTTGTATGTTGCATTGTATGATTGCAAAATGACGAATGAAAAACAAGAACTTGTACATGGATGATGAGTAGGAACCAATGATATGGGAAACGTCATCCATCACGGCCTTGACCGTACGAAATGGAAAATGAATTCACTTTTAAATTTATATCAGCGCACACGGTTCTTATTGTTTGATTTTTTGAATGGAACATGAGTGGCATAGATTGAACAGAATAGAGCATCTTGTTTGTCTTCGAATGGGGGTCTTGAATAACAGACTCTTGAGTGGAAGGTAACCGCTAGGTAAGGTTAACGCCGGAGCCGTTCTCTACCACCTAACCCTAAAA
>NW_007399078.1:0-865 GCF_000475195.1 Diaphorina citri | reverse complement strand
GTGCCTACAACACCTATACAATCATAGGTATGTACTATGTACTTACAGAGAATAGAATGGAATAGATAACATACATAAGTAGGTACATAATGGTGACATAGATTAGGGCTTGTGACTTATGGCATAGACAGGAGAGTGTCATGAGTTCACACTGTCGGTAGGTACCTACCTGCTGATTGTTAAGCCTTATGCTTTTGATGATGGAGCTGGCTTGATGTGTATTGATGATTGAAGTATATTAATAAATAAAATTAGGTAACTAAAACCATTAATAAAAAAACCTACCTGCTGTTGTAAAACATAGGTTGAACTAACTCAAGTATTAGATTAGGGACGTTAGAGTAAAAACGGTGACAGTATAAATCTATCGTTTTTATTTCGAACAAATGAAAGAAGGGCTAAGAAAAAAAAAAAAGAATAAATTTTTCTTTTTTTTTTAAAAAAAAAAAAAAAAGGGGAAAAAAAAAAAAAAAAAAAAAAAAAAAATGGACCGATTATTGCAATCGGTCCAAATTTTTCTCATTACCTTGTATAGGTTCCCTATACGTAAAGGTAATAGAAAGTAAAAAAATCTAAAAAGAAGAAAGAACAAGAAGAAAACAGCCTAGGTAGCTGGCAGGGTAGCACGCCTACCCTGCCAAGCGAAAGGTCTTGAGTTCGATTTCTGTCTTGTCTCTTCGCTTTGGGGTCGATAAAACCTTGGTTTAACTTAACTATTAGGGCCCCACAATGGGTTAACTGTTATAATCCTGTGCGTCTTGTCACACCAGGACCGGAGCGGGTTAACCAGGATACATAGGCCTGGCCGGAAGTCCTTCAGTACCGGATATACGAGGTTCTATACCCGCCAGTGTACCAATATTTT
>NW_007399077.1:0-865 GCF_000475195.1 Diaphorina citri | reverse complement strand
GTCAGAACTCACTCTTCAACTCCCTTTAGCTAGAGATGTTTATTTAAGAACTAAAATTTAGATTGGGGTCTATAATCTGACATTGGTGTAAACGCTGTGCTAAATATTTGTTTTGAAACTTTAGCACATCCACCAGAATTGTGTTCAATCTTCAACCTACGAGTATTTAGTAAATCGGACGCATCCACTATTTTCTACCCAGAACACGGTTGGTCCAGTGCCAACGGCACTTGCTTGTTACATAGGTACGTACAAAAGGTACCTACCGATTTTCTTTCCATTGAAAAAAAAAACACTGGTAAGGAATCGCGCGAATTTGGTCTCCTAGAGTTTGATTTTTTTTTAAAGAGGTTTGACAGAGGGAACTGTAACTGCTATGGTCTTATCGTCCCGAAATCGAAGAGAGAAGGAAGACAGGATAGGAAAAAGCCAGCCGTTCCGAGAACGAACATTATCCCATCAGGATAAAATCCGCCCCGGGCGGAAAAAGCCAGCCGTTCCGAGAACGAACTTTATCCCATCAGGATAAAATCCGCCCCGGGCGGGAATCGAACCCACGGCCTAGCGCTTCCTACAGTTTGAGAGGTCTGTATTATTTTCGTGGGTTTGGATTTTCAGGCCACTTGGCGCGACTCGGCGCTACTGAAAGTCGCAAAATTGCCCCTTCTCTTTACTTTTTAAAAAAAGAGGTTGTTTAATAGAAGGAACTGTAACTCTGCTAGGGTCTTATGGTCCCGAAATAAGATGGGTCTTTTCCCCATCCGTGGCACAAGCTCTGCTTATACGGATGGGTATACCATTTATATAAAAAATGCATGTTCTGAGTTTTTTGTCGATCAAATATAAATGGAAACTTATTTAAAAA
>NW_007399076.1:0-865 GCF_000475195.1 Diaphorina citri | reverse complement strand
TTTTGGTCTCAATATTTTTTTTAATTTTTATAGTTTTTTCTGAGATAATAAAAAAAAATCATGAGAATCACCAATTATGTCCAAATGTAGCATTTGCTTGAACCAAAATGAGAAGAATAAAATTGAAGGAAAGTATATTACGAAAAATGACACTTCGAAACTTATCGAGGATCGTGGTGCCTAGTGGTATGGGAGTTTAAGGTCACTATAACTACTAAGGTTTTTAGTGACTGAATTTTTACCCTCCATTCTGCGACAAGCTACCCGCCTCCTTTGCATTAACCTTACCCAGCCTGAGTGGGACCAACAGCACACGATTGCCTAGATGGCCACCATCTCCCATCTTGGATATCAAAAACGTTCATCTTCAGTGATCCATTGGGAACGGGTGCATTCAATTTGCAAGAAATGGATTGACACAGACTTTACATGAAACTACACCCGAGGTCAACAGTGTCAACACTCATCAAACCGTCACTGTCATCGACCAACAACTCATCCACCCTCCTCAGGACAACTAGAACTGTCTTCCAAACTTCTCCAATATCTGGCGAGAGCTTCGAGCCTTCTGGACGTGGCTTATATCGGAAACAGGGCAGACAAGAAGAGGCAGGAAAAGGCCAAGAAGAAAGCTGAGAACAAGGAGTACAAAGTCAGAGGCAAGAGAGAAAGATAAGTCAGATGGAAAGTAGGAAGAAAGGAAGGGAGAAGGGTCAGGATCCAGGGGAGGTGAAGGTCCATGGGAGGGAGAACCCAAGGGGGTGAAGGTTGCTGGAAGGGACGTTCTCGAGGGGTGAGGTCTGGAAGGGAGCGTTGGTGATTAATTATAATGCCTAATTTTATGATACCGGCCATTATTAATGGC
>NW_007399075.1:0-865 GCF_000475195.1 Diaphorina citri | reverse complement strand
ATCAATACCAGTGTACCTCACGAGGCCTTTGCCTATGAACTGGGCCACTCGCTCAATGTAATAGGTAAGTGGAATATTTCCTCTGAAAGTTTGAGTTTTCGGATAACGGCAGCTTCCAGTTCCCAAACCCAGAAATTGAGAAGACTTCATCTTGGATGTTGAAAAGTTTCAATGTTTTGTGCTAGCAAGTCATCCTCACGAGGCCTTTGCCTATGAACTGGGCCACTCGCTCAATGTAATAGGTAAGTGGAATATTTCCTCTGAAAGTTTGAGTTTTCGGATGACGGCGGCTTCCAGTTCCCAAACCCAGAAATTGAGAAGACTTCATCTTGGATGTTGAAAAGAAAAGTTTCAATGTTTTGTGCTAGCAAGTCACCTAATTTTAATTTGTTAAACTCGAGTGAATATCTCATAGGCTGAGTGAGCTATTAAAACTAAATCTTAATTTTAATTTGTTAAACTCGAGTGAATATCTCATAGGCTGAGTGAGCTATTAAAACTAAATCTTATATTTTCCTTTAAAAGAGGGAAAGAAGGGAAATCTGGGGGCAACTCAACTATCCACATAACTAACTATCCACTTTGCTAAAGTTTTAGACGAGAAGGATTCAGCTCCAGGATCATTGAGCTCGTGAAAGAATAGCTCGATGAAATAAAATAAAAAAACAGAACTAACAATAACTAAATGTTTCATTGCTTACGAAATAAGACAGGCGAGGAAACGACTTTTTTTTTACTATTCAGGTGTTTTTTCCCCATATCTACCACATTTTCACTGTTGTATTAATTTTACAGTGCCTACGACAGTGCTCACGTCAGCGTGTATAGAGAAACTGGTGGGCAAAGATGTTCTCACTTCTAACGC
>NW_007399074.1:0-865 GCF_000475195.1 Diaphorina citri | reverse complement strand
TATGCTCGCGGATTTCGCGATTATGTTCGCGGATTTCGCGATTATGTTCGCGGATTTAGTGATTTTGTTCGCGGATTTCGCGATTATGTTCGCGGATTTGGCGATTTTGTTTGCGGATTTGGCGATTATGTTCGCGGATTTCGCGATTATGTTCGCGGATTTGGCGATTATGTTTGCGGATTTCGCGATTATGTTCGCGGATTTGGCGATTATGTTCGCGGATTTCGCGATTATGTTCGCGGATTTAGTGATTTTGTTCGCGGATTTCGCGATTATGTTCGCGGATTTAGTGATTTTGTTCGCGGATTTCGCGATTATGTTCGCGGATTTAGTGATTTTGTTCGCGGATTTCGCGATTATGTTCGCGGATTTAGTGATTTTGTTCGCGGATTTCGCGATTATGTTCGCGGATTTAGTGATTTTGTTCGCGGATTTCGCGATTATGTTCGCGGATTTAGTGATTTTGTTCGCGGATTTCGCGATTATGTTCGCGGATTTAGTGATTTTGTTCGCGGATTTCGCGATTATGTTCGCGGATTTAGTGATTTTGTTCGCGGATTTCGCGATTATGTTCGCGGATTTCGCGATAATGTTCGCGGATTTGGCGATTATGTTCGCGGATTTCGCGATTATGTTCGCGGATTTTGCGATTATGTTCGCAGATTTCGCGATTATGTTCGCGGATTTCGCGATTATGCTCGCGGATTTCGCGATTATGTTCGCGGATTTGGCGATTTTGTTCGCGGATTTGGCGATTATGTTCGCGGATTTCGCGATTTTGTTCGCAAAATTGGCGATTATGTTCGCGGATTTGGCGATTATGTTCGCGGATTTGGCGATTATGTTCGCGGATTTGGCGATTATG
>NW_007399073.1:0-865 GCF_000475195.1 Diaphorina citri | reverse complement strand
GTGATCTTTTCTTTCAGACCTATTTCAGGGTTGTGGTTTTGGTTAGTTCTTTGTGAGCAGTAAGTTCATTAATGTGATTGAGAAAATGTCTTTCAGACGGAATGTTATTAGTAGAACAATAGGATTTCACACTAGAAAGAGTGCTGTAAGTAGAGTCCCTTGGATTCCTCATTTGTTGAATATGTGAAGATGATTATGGAATCATTTCTTCCTTCCTTGAGACACCATCAAGGTTTTTGTATGTAGTGGTAATACTTATGTATAGCTTTGCTAGCTTAAAATGCCAGATTTTTTGCTTTCCATAGCTTTGCTAGCTTAAAATGTCAGATTTTCTGGAGAGCTTTCCATTAAGATATTTTTCCCTATCCTTTCGCGATATCGGTTAATTTACAAAATGTTATTATTCACACTAGAAAAAGTGCTATTAGAAAGAGTGCTGTAAGTAGAGTCCCTTGGATTCCTCATTTGTTGAAGATATGAAGATGATTATGGAATCATTTCTTCCTTCCTTGAGACACCATCAAGGTTTTTGTATGTAGTGGTAATACTTATGTATAGCTTTGCTAGCTTAAAATACCAGATTTTTTGGAGCTTTCCATGGCTTTGCTAGCTTAAAATGTCAGATTTTTTGGAGAGCTTTCCATTAAGATATTTTTCCCTATCCTTTTGGAGCAATCCTTTCGCGATATCGGTTAATTTACAAGTATTTTGGTGAGTAGGACGGTAAACCTATTTCTGGTACTCTCCAACAATCCCCCTTCTCTCAAGGAAGTAACCAAGGCAATGCAACATGTTTTGTTCTTCTACGATAGTGAGTTATGCAAAGAAAAGAAAACGGGCGAAAGAAACCGCAAAACCGAACTTT
>NW_007399072.1:0-865 GCF_000475195.1 Diaphorina citri | reverse complement strand
CCACTGGTCGCTACTCCCTCACTCTCCGACAGACGGACCGTGAGCCTATTTCATAGTCACTATTGGTTCATTAATGAATCTAATAATCGTGGAAAATCTGTACCTATTTGGTTAATTGTCAATTATTTTGGACACTTGACGAAAGATATACGAATTGCCTTTGAAGAAGCACCTAAAGGCTAATTCAATTCGTATTTCCTATTTAATTTGTAATTCCTGTTTCCTATAATGTAGCTTCAGTTACATGAGATAGAGGCCGCATTGGATACTAAACGACTGATATCTTTAATATCCTACCTAATATCTTGAATTATCCAAAATGACTAATGTTTTGTTAATGATGCGGATGTTAATGTGTATCTTGATCTTGAGCATATGAATTAGAATATAAAACCCACACTCACTTTCAAGTTCCTCTATTCCCACAAATTGTACATATAGGTACAAAATTGAAAATACCATAATGGAAATCAAAAATGCTTGAAAAACTGGAGAAGATCATCCACATACTCTTGAAGCTTATAGCTCGAAAGAAACAAGAAAAGAAAGAAGATCTATGAAAGAATTAATTGCCAATGACCTGAGCTGTTCCCTCCTCAGTCGACACAAACTTCAGCTATTCTGCTAAAGTTTTAGACGAGGAGGGTTCAGCTCAATGTTTATTGAGCTTGAGATTGAATTGATCTGAACAATAAAATAAAAAAATCCTACCTACCTACCTAACTATGGACCTGGGTTAAGTAGGATTCTAGTGATCTAAGTCACTATAGTGGATGCGTCATGAACACCATACAGTCCAATTGTTTTAAATATTGATATAGTATTAATACTCGTACACATTTTCTTATTGTGGTTTTTAGTGTTC
>NW_007399071.1:0-865 GCF_000475195.1 Diaphorina citri | reverse complement strand
GACGTTAAACATGAGACTGTAAACTTGCGCCGGGTAGCGTGCCTGCCTTGTAAGTACTAGGTCGCGGGTTCAATTCCCGCCCGGGGAACTTTACCTTTAACCGATGTTTGTTATCAGAACGGCTGGCTTTCTCCTACCTTGTCCTCCAATTATTGCTATTCCCCAGGGAAATACCTTGACAAGAAAAAAGCGGGGCTTTCATACCCATAGGTACTGGGTAGGATATGAATAGAGAAGAAAAAGAAAGTAAAAAAAAAATGGGGCGGGGAGGGGAATACTTAAATCCAAGCCTAGTATAGGTACCTCTGCCTGCAACAAAAAATACGAAGAGGTGAATTTATGGCTGCACTACAGAGTTTACAGGCATTTATTCGATCCATCACTTCTAACCACCTTGAGTTTTTCAAGTTCTCAGCGCTCAGCTGATTTCTTGTATTCTTGTTTTTATTTTGACTTTTAAAAAAATCCAACTTCTGATTCAGATTTTCTTATCAATTCTTATCAAAAAAAAAAGTCTTGTCTAAAAAACAGTGCAGTTACCTAGTTACCTACTTACCTTGGAACTAGGAAGTTCCAAGAGAATTCTTCAGTTCCCTAGACCGACAAAATGTCGGGCTTCGTGAGAAACTTGTTCGGCCCCTACCAAATTTATGATACCCCGGATCATGAGGATCTTATCCCCAAGTTATTATTTGTGGAAAAATGGACTGTCTATTTTTCTGGGAGTATTGCTGCAGTGAACTATATCATGCAAAGACCACGACCAAAGGGAAGTGTAGAGATTTTCCGACATGTGTTTAAACATGTAGGACCTGCTGTAGCAACATCTGCTTTTTTTGTTGGAAGTAAGTACTTAATCTAAAAT
>NW_007399070.1:0-865 GCF_000475195.1 Diaphorina citri | reverse complement strand
ACGACACAGATTACAAGCGTCCAATGTAGCAGTTGTTTCATCGCTACGAAATAAAAACGGCGGTGAAACACTCATCTTAAAAAAAAAGTACACCCCAAAAGAGTCAGCAGTACATGAAAACCTAGCCGACCACCATTTCAGCTACCAATCATTCAAATCGTTGCTTTACTTCACTGATTCTAAATCTTTCTGTTTTAAATATCAAATTATACCCAATTGTTATTTCCAGATGTCGGTCGTCTGTTTTAAATATCAAATTATACCAATTGTTATTTCCAGATGTCGGTCGTTTCGTGTGATTACAATAATTCGGTAATTGTTTCCATCCGCTGATTTCGAGTTGGTTTTCCGAAAACAAAGAGCTTTCATCTATTCATTTTCTTATGCCAGCCATTCGCGTTCAGAGCGTCTGACAGAACCCAGGTCTGTCAGATAATCGAAACGTGTGGGGGGGGGACGTCAGACCGTCTGAGAGACCTCGCTCTGAAGCTTTTTCCGCCACAGGTCTGTCAGACTGTCTGAGCGTGATTGGCGGGCTTTCGGGACTATTCATAAACGGATTATTTTGGAAGTCTCAATTTCTCCTTGTGCAGTATTATTGCCAGTGGACACATAGCTTTACTTTTACACTTTATGGTGATGGGTTATTTTTTTACCGTTTTTTCGATGCCCAGTTTAATCTTCTATATTCTTCTAAACTCCAAGCACTTGGCTTACGTTAGTTTTATTCGAGCACAACAGTGTGTTTGTGAGGCTGAGCGAATGTTTGAGAGGTTGAGACACAGCAATCGGGACATGAAATAAGTTTTTACTTTCCTTATCCTACAAGCCCTACATAATTATAGGAAGGAAAGTAATGTAAATG
>NW_007399069.1:0-865 GCF_000475195.1 Diaphorina citri | reverse complement strand
TATATATCTATATGTAATTTAATTATGTATGCACATTTAAAGTCACTAAGCGTCACGTTAAACATACTTGCTAAGGTTTTTAACGACAGAGTTATTGCTCTCCATTCGGTGACAAGCTACCCGCCTTCCCGCCTACCTCACTCAGACTGAATGGAGCCAGGAAAACTTCAGGGTACCATTGGGAAGTGCATTCAGCGGATTTCACTATTTCACAGTGTAGCCGCTCCGCTGCTTTGTTATTTATTTGATAATTTGAATAAAGATGTGTCCACTTCCACACATAGTCGACCTCGTCGAGAGGTGAATCTATGTTGTCGAGGGCCACTGTCTCGAGTCGAAGCATTGTACGGTTTCAGTCGACGTCGATCGACCATCGATCTATGTGTGGGCCGGGCACAGCTTTAGAAGAGGACCTCCCTCACATTGCTGACTCACCTAGCAGATGCTGCTCCAGTAGACTCTTATCCATTCTGTCATTTCTTTTTAAACATCTTTTTTTTTTCAAACGTGGCAGCAACCTCCGTGTCCGAGTGATACCCATTCCTTAGGTCCCGGGTTCAATTCCCGGCAGTCTCAGTTTTTTCGGGTCTATGCATGTTCAGATTACGGGGTGCACTTATACCCGTGAGGGCGATTGTGTAGCTAGGTGCCTACCAACTTACTACATAATCGATTCGAGTAGTGACCAGTGGCAGCCTTACCGGAGTAAAAATAAAACTGACAGAGTTGATGGAATGAGCAAAGAAGGGTCTGATGCCAGCCAGTCACACTCAGACTGTCTGGAAGACCCAGGATTCGTCAGATCGTCTGACAGACCCAGGTTCGTCAGACAGTCTGACAGACCCAGGATTCGTCAGACAGTCTG
>NW_007399068.1:0-865 GCF_000475195.1 Diaphorina citri | reverse complement strand
GATTGGTTGTTGTCATTGCGGTACGTCTTTCAGTGATTTTTCTGTGAACAGAAAGAAAGAGATGTCTTCTTTAAACCGTGAACATAATCTCGGGAAGCGGCTGAGGGAATCAACGTGGGACAAAAAGGCCGCTGCTTTCCTCACACAAAGGATATTCCTCGCTATTCAGCGGGGGAACTCAGCGGTCATGGGTACCCTACGTGGTTCTTCCAACTTAGAAGTTTTTTTTTCATGTACCTAATGCCAGCTATAGTTTGTAAAAGAAATAACTAATACTCTTCACTGGGTTAGCTTTTGTTTTACAGCAGAAATTATCAATTTCTTTTACAATTTATTCGTATGGAACACTTCACAAAGTTACTGAGTCTTCCATCAAGATACCTATAGTTTTATAAATATAACGAAAATACACAATACTTCACGTGACGTTAACGTAATGACGTGCGAGTGCATATTAGATTTCTTTTTTTCCTCCAAATGAAACAAAGCTATTCCAGGAAATTTCCGAGGAAAATTATAAAATTTCTAGCGAAGAACTGAACTTACTGAAGCAAATCAAACTCGCATGAGGGGAAATAACAGGAAAAGAAAGAATGATGAGAAGAAGAAGGAACAGAGAAAAAGGAGGAGAAGAAATATGAAGATAAAGACGACGGAGGAGAAGAGAAGGAGGTGAGAAGAAGAGGTGGCGGGGAGGCGGAGAAGGAGGAAGAGGAGGAGGTAGAGCTGAAGATGAAGAAGAACTGAAGAATGAAAGGGAGAGAAAAAGAAATAAATGAAGAAAGCAAGAAAGAGAGGGGAGGGGGGGAGAAGAGAGAGAGAGAGAGAGAGAGAGAGCGAAAGGAAAAGGAGGATCCGATCCGAC
>NW_007399067.1:0-865 GCF_000475195.1 Diaphorina citri | reverse complement strand
TTATAGACAATCGCACACTGCTGGCTTTCCCCAGCTCTCAGGCTGGGTGAATCATTTGCGAAAATATCGACCATGTCGTTCCGTGCAACGCCAAAAAGGTTGATATGGAAATCCCATTGTTTCTCAAATTTTTCGACAATTTTAACCTAATTTTGACTTGACTTTTGTTTTTCTTCTCTTCAATTGTCCTCTCTAAACGAGGAGTTTCTTCACCGAGTCTGTTGATATTCTTTCCTAAAAGAGATAATGAGTAACGGAGGCACTTTTCTTGCAACTATTATTTTCTTTTTCAGGTTACTGGTGTGCAGCTATTCCACGCTATCGTCAAATCATTCCAACACAACTCTCGCATGATCCAGTTTATTTTGAACGAAAACATTCTCTCGTTTCTCACCATTGAAACGTTGTTGGCGTCCGACATCTGCACAGAGTAAGTCGTACAGTGGACGGTTTCGATCCGGACCACAGCGCAGGTTACAATTTTATCTCCTAGTGTTTAACAATTTGACCACAATAATACTAAGATAGATATATGTAGGTAACTATTATTTATGAGCGTTCAAGGAGTTTTTAACCCTCAATCCTTCCAACATCGTGAAATAAATACACACATACCTACTTCACGGACACAGAATGTAAAGTAATGTAGAACTTTGTTGAAAAAAGGTTCCCTATAGGGCATTCAAGGGTCCGTCAATTCAAATACAATTCGGCAATAATGGCTCAAGTTTGTGTCAACTGAGGAGGAAACAGCTCATTCTATGATCCATCTTTTCAGATTAACTTGTGCTTCCATCAACATCATTTCCGAACACGCCTGTTTCTATGCCAACAACTACGCCAAGGAATTCCTTACCAATCTGGT
>NW_007399066.1:0-865 GCF_000475195.1 Diaphorina citri | reverse complement strand
TCCCTGGGCTAGGTGGTTGAGGTATCTAATCTGCAGGTAGGTATTGATATTTATAATAACACGCCTTAGTACCTAATACCTTTTTTATTTTTACATGTACGAGTATATAATAGGAGGAGGTATGTATTTCCAGAAAAACCGTTAAAAAATTTTACCGGCCAGCCCGGTTTTAAATAGCTCTCAATGAGTAGAACAAACCTGAAAAACCGTTTGTCTTTATCCCAAACCGTTTTCCGGAAAACTCTGGAAAACCCTTTTTTAAAAATGGAAAATCTCAATTTCCAGACAAACCGTTGAAAGTTTTTTTACCGGCCAGCCCGGTTTTAGATAGCTCTTGATGAGAAGAACGATCCTGTGAAAACCGTTTGTCTTTATCCCAAATCGTTTTCCGGAAAACTCAGGAAAACTCTTTTGAAAATTGGTAATCTCAATTTCCAGCAAACCGTTGGAAAATTTATCACGGCCAGCCCGGTTTTAAATAGCTCTCAATGAGCAGAACAAACCTGTGAAAACCGTTTGTCTTTATCCCAAACTGTTTTCCGCAAAACCCTTTTTAAAAAATGGAACTCCTCCAGGCTTAATCATATAAAATGTACTTATATGAATGTAAAGGGCCTTTCACCCTAGAGTCAGGAACATACTATCAACAAGACGAGTAAAGAAGGGGCCGCACCCTGAAGTCAATGTTAATTCTAATTCCGGGGTGAAAGGCTCTCAAAGAAGATGTAATAAAAAAAAAAGGTTAGGTTAGGTTAGGCTTGGGTTAGGTTAGGTTAGGTTAGGTTTGGGTTAGGTTAGGTTAGGTTTTGGTTAGGTTAGGTTAGGTTTTGGTTAGGTTAGGTTAGGTTTTGGTTAGGTTAGGTTA
>NW_007399065.1:0-865 GCF_000475195.1 Diaphorina citri | reverse complement strand
CTTCTTCTTCTTCTTCTTCTTTTTTACTTCTTTCATCCTATCCTTGCATATCATCCTGCTCATCTTCATGTTTATTCTTTTTCTTCCATCCTGTTTTTTCCACCTTCCTCGCATTCCTATTTCTTGTTCTTCTTCGTCTTCTTTTTCTTCTTCCTCCTCCTCCTCTTTTCTTATTCTCCTTTCCTTGCTCATCAGCCTCCTTTTCTTCGTTCTTCTTGTTCTTGTTTTTCTTCGTCTCCTCCTGTTCCTCCTTCTCTTCTTCTTCGTCTATTTCTCCTCCTCCTCTTCCTTCTAATCCTACTCATTTTCATTCTCCTATATTACTTACTTTTCTATTTTTTGCATCACTTCATTTTTTCATTTTCCTTGTTACAATCTCTTCTTCAAGCTTCATGGTCACTTTTCTCCAGCTATCTCTCTGCTATTCATTTTCCCTTTTCTTCCTACACCTTTTTCTCTACCATCTCGTTTTCGTCACATTCTTTCTCTTCATTTTTCATTTCTCCTTCCTCTTCTCCTTCTTCTTCTTCTTCTCCATCTTCTTCTTCTTTCTTCTCCTTCTTCCTCTTTTTCTTTCTTCTCCTTCTTCCTCTTTTTCTTTCTTCTCCTTCTTCCTCTTTTTCTTGTCTCCCTCCTTAATGTATTTAAATATGTTTTTTGCCTCCTCTTATCTTTGTACCTTTCATCAACTCACCCTTCTCCTCCTCCTCCTTCTTATTCTTCCTCCTCTTCTTCTTCCTCTTCATGTTCTTCCTCCTCCTCTTCTTCCTCCTTTTCCATCCTCCTCGTTCATCATTTTCTTCGTCTAAATTTTTCCACTGCTTTCTTTTCTCCGGTTTTTCCCACGTTACGTAATATCTTTACA
>NW_007399064.1:0-865 GCF_000475195.1 Diaphorina citri | reverse complement strand
GTAACTCTTCTTCAATTAGTTTGATTACCTCTCCTTCAACTGGTTTGGTTTCTTTTTCTTCTGGTAACTCTTCTTCAATTGGTTTGGTTTCTTCAACTGGTTTGATTACCTCTTCTTCAACTGGTTTGGTTTCTTCATGTTCTGGCAACTCTTCTCCAACTGGTTTAGTTTCTTCGGGTTTGGTTTCAACTGGTTTGATTACCTCTTCTTCAATTGGTTTGGTTTCTTCAACTGGTTTGATTACCTCTTCTTCAACTGGTTTGGCTTCTTTTTCTTCTGGTAACTCTTCTTCAACTGGTTTGGTTTCTTCATGTTCTGGCAACTCTTCTCCGACTGGTTTAGTTTCTTCATGTTCTGGTAACTCTTCAATTGATCTGGTTTCTTCATGTTCTGGTAACTCTTCATTTGATCTGGTTTCTTCATGTTCTGGTAACTCTTCTTCAACAGGTTTGGTTTCTTCATGTTCTGGCAACTCTTCTTCAACTGGTTTAATTTCTTTATGTTCTGTTAATTCTTCTTCAACTGGTTTGGTTTCTTTTCCTTCTGGTAACACTTCTTCAACTGGTTTGGTTTCTTTTTCTTCTGGTAACTCTTCTTCAACTGGTTTGATTACCTCTTCTTCAATTGGTTTGGTTTCTTCAACTGGTTTGATTACCTCTTCTTCAACTGGTTTGGTTTCTTCATATTCTGGTAACTCTTCTTCAAGTGTTTTTATTAGCTCTTCTTCAACTGGTTTGGTTTCTTTTTCTACTCGTAAGTCTTCTTCAACTGGTCTGGTTTCTTCACCTTCTGGTAACTCTTCTTCAACTGGTGTGGTTTCTTCATGTTCTGGTAACTCTTCTTCAACTGGTTTGATTACCTCTTC
>NW_007399063.1:0-865 GCF_000475195.1 Diaphorina citri | reverse complement strand
AAAAAAAAAAAAAAAAAAAAAAAAATCCACCAAAAATTAATTTGGGCACAAAATGAGCCAAGGTGGGTCCATGACCAAAAGGGATTCAAAAACTACTCCCAACTTGGTGGTGTAATGGTCAAGACGCTCGCCTGGTAATCACGAGAGTGTAGGTTTAAATCTCACCCGAAGCATGCAATTTTGTCTGAAATATTGTTTGAGAATTTGAGCACAATATTATAGTAGTAGCCTTCTGCCTTTTGCTGGCGTCTCAAGATAAAAGATACGCTTAAGTTAGACTTGAGGTAATTTTTGAAATCTCTGTTATTAGTAGGACCTTCACAAAACATAAAGATTGAACCTCGAGTTCATATAAGTTAAAGGCAAAGATCTCGAAGATCTAGAAATAATTACGGCCCTGAATTTACACAAGTTAAAAACTGAATCACATTTGGATCAAATGGTTCCCCTCAAATTTCAATTGGATCCATTGTTGATGGAGCATAAAACCTTTGAATACTTACCCAGGGATCATTGTGGCCTTTTATATTGGATTTGCATGAGCTAGGTAAGGACTTTAACTATAACATTTTTATTCCCACTCCATAAATCTACAAGATTTTGAGGTATCTTTTCAATTGCTTTTTTATTAGGTACTCTCAATAAATAGACGATAAAAAAAAATCCCCGAGGAGTTATTATGGGCTAGGTCGATAAATCTAGACATGTAATAATGAAGAAGTCAAAAATAGTCATGGAGGAAATTTTGATGGATTTATTGTTGCTATTTCGTGGACTTTAAGAGTTTGTATGTGGGAGTCTATAGCTAGGTCAAATTTCTCTGGAATTTTAGGAAATAAAATGCAACTGAGGAGAATTTGATTTG
>NW_007399062.1:0-865 GCF_000475195.1 Diaphorina citri | reverse complement strand
AGCTTACCTTTTGCCGCGAAAAAAAATCCCACCAACAAAAAAATTATTCAAATATGCGAACAGCTGAATTTTTATCAAACGCTTCCCATCTTCTCTACTAGACAGCGCCAGTGCTGCCAATCTTTGATATCAGCTGATTATCCCCACTACGAGATTTTTACCCCCACTCTCGAATTTTCGGTTCTTGGGTTAGATGCTAAATAAAATACACCAAATTTCAAATTGAATCCCGACTTGTTTCTGTTGGTATACCTATTTGGTTACAATGATATTAGCTTGACTATAATGTCTATTGTTTTTCATCGGGGACCTTCTGGTAATCATGTGTCTAGGAGTTTCGGAGGTCTTGCTTCGAATCTCTTCAGTGTACAAAATAAATAACTTTAATAAAAATTATTTATTTGAGGATTTGATCACACAATAATGGAGCTTTCTTTATTAAGGGTTGGGTGACAAAGAATTCCTCAAGATGTTGAATGCACCAATTCTCAAAATAGGTGAACGAGAACTTTGTTTGTGAATTTGACCACACAATAATGGAGTTCGAAGGGTTAGGTGGAAGAGAAAGCCTCAGGGGTTAAATGCACCCAGTGTTCGACGGACTATTGACGTTAAAGCAAAGTAGGATTGGATGTGGTATCTGAATGAGTGACCATCTGGCCGATCCGGTACCTCTGGGGCTTTTCCGGACCCAATTAAAGTTTTGTGAGAGCCATTACAGGGTTACTGTGAGGACGCCGCGCCGAAGCTTTTGAAGCTTGTCACCGAATGACAAGTAAAACTAATCATGTTTAATAGGTACCCATGCCAAATGGTGTCCTGGTACACCGAAGAGGTAACTTTGGAGTACCCGCGCATCCCATTT
>NW_007399061.1:0-865 GCF_000475195.1 Diaphorina citri | reverse complement strand
TTTAAAAATTTTTGTTTTTTTTTTTTTTTTTTTTTTTTTTTTTTTTTTAGCATTGACGTGTGTTGCATTCTGAGAGATAATAGGAAAGAGGATTTGAGGATTGAAGATTCGTACTAGGTATTACCTACCCACGTGAGTAGGTACCTATATCTATTCTCTCTCTGTATTATTTATTGTTTCTATTATTATTGTTGATTGATTTTGATATCTAGATGTGTTTGTTTTGTATTTTTAGGTAGGTACATACCTTTACCTTTTTTTCGTTTGGTGGTACCTAATTTTATACCTACCTTGTTTGTTTTCTGGGTTCGGTATACGTACCTACCTATGTATTTTCTAATAGGAAGATACCTACCTATAAGTAGGTATTGATTTCAATCTGAAGTCACGAGTTAATTTGGACTCCGAGTTTGAGTATATCTAGTTTTGTATTTTCTAGTAGGTAGATACCTACCCTTAAGTAGGTATTGATTTCAACTTGAAGTCACGAGTTAATTTGGACTCCGAGTTTGAGTATCTAATTTTCCGAAAAGTTCGAAATGGCAGTAATTTTCGATAATTTTGTATTCGGAATTCCAATTTCATTTTATTACGGTAACCCAGGTAGATATAGGTACGAGTATTAGATATTAAACTATTATACAGACGTGCTGGAAATCAAATTGGAAAATTTGGACACTGAAATCTTCTTGCCCACCCTAAACTTTTACTTCCACTTTTTTTCTTTTAACTTTTTTCTAATTTATAAATCAATAACTCATAGTACAGAAAAAGGCCAATAATCTAGATTTTATGTATTTACTTTCGAATATTCGACAATTTTTTGATACCTAGTGTTGCCAATTCCGCTCCCCCCCCCCCCCCC
>NW_007399060.1:0-865 GCF_000475195.1 Diaphorina citri | reverse complement strand
GACTATGTACACTCTGGGGAGTAACGTCTGTTATCCCTTTGACTTACTACGTACTGTGTGTATCGTCCGATACACGGGATTTGACTGTTAGTCTGAGATAAAGGGTATTGATAGGTAGTGATATGATAGATAGACGATATTTGGATTATATCGGGTCTATAAAGTTTACTGTGGTTTTAGAACAATAAGGGGCTCACGATTTGAACGTGGGCAGAAAGGGAGTGTATAAGAGCTAGAAGGAACTCACCCTACGGAGTTGAGGCTTACGGTGCTCTTTCCGTTGGACAGGGGGATCCGTGGTAGATGATGATAACTGTAGTAATTACTTACGATAAGATAATAGTACAAGATACCACCTTTGATTAGAAGAAATGTAATGTCCTCGACTTTGGCTCTGAACCTTTGCTACTGACAATCCGTCAACGAGAGAAGCGTGAAGAAAATCTTGGATCAAAGATTCTCGAGAGTCTCCGAGTATTGAGGAAGTTGATGCGAGGGAGAGATGAGAGGGGTAGTATGTTTAGACCTTGAATAGGGTTACGGTTTTGGATTTGATATGCAGGTGATTAGGTATAGTGTTACAATTAAACTTATGCTAAGAATATGTACAGGTAATAAAAGGTAAGTAAGTAAACGACCGCGGATCTAGACTTGGCTTAGTCTAGGGTCTGAGAGATTGGTTATGATATGAATATGGATATTTACAAGTGATCAAACAATAAGCAAGAGAACGACCGCGGATCTAGACTTGGCTTAGTCTAGGGTCTGTGAGCTTATGTGTGATAATAGAGACGACCGTGGATCTAGAATTCGGAATTCTAGGGTCTGAGAGCAAAAGACGATTCAAGTTTCGAAGTCGGCCCGG
>NW_007399059.1:0-865 GCF_000475195.1 Diaphorina citri | reverse complement strand
AATTTGGAATAGTCTACTCCCTGTTTATAGTCCCCTAGCTAGACGCTGATCTACTCTCTGTTTATAGTCCCTCAGCCATACTAACAGTATAAATAAGGTATATTAAATAAAATAAATAGTTTGAAGGAATATTCTACGCACAATTTTGTGTTCAAAAGCTTGCTAGCTAGGTCGGTGGGACAAAGGGATATTGAATGTGCACAGTACGCATTTCTGCCCCCTTTCCTCTTTTTTCCCCCCGAGAACGAATTCTGAAACGCAATTTTTCCCCTATCTTCCCTCTCGCATCTCTTTTTTCCCTCCCTCTCCCCCTGTATTTCTCTTTTTCTCCCTCTAGAATTCCTCCTCCTACGCGCTTTTACGCACTTTCGCGTCGAAATGAAAAATGCCTCTCTCTTCCCTTCCCTTTTTCTCCCTCGAAAAATGGCGACTCTTCTTCTCTCCTCCTCGCTTTCTCTCCCTCCTTCCCTATATCTCGTTCTCTCAAGGGACAAGACGAGAAAAAACCCCCTTTTTTTCAATCACAAAGAATTCAGTGGGAGTTAAATACCTTGAAGAACATAAACCGGGAGAATGGGAACAAGAATAGAGAACAAAGAAGGAAATGAAAAAGGGTGAGGGGAAAAAAGATAAGAGAAGTGGGCGAATATAATTTTCGGTGAAAAATTGAGGGAAGAAGGGAAAGGGAAAGAAATAAAGAGAGGAGGAGAAAAAAAGAAGGGAAAGAGAAAAGGAAAATAGAGAAAACAAGCAGGGCCCGTCCCACCGGGAATTTTTTAGCCCGTATTTTATTCGATCGTGATTAGAGAAAATCAGTACCTATGTACATACCTACCTAATTTGTTTAATATTCAGTTTATTATTA
>NW_007399058.1:0-865 GCF_000475195.1 Diaphorina citri | reverse complement strand
TTGTTTCTTCACAGCCAAGGCAACATACATTGCCAGCGGTTCTCAAGACAACACCATCCGGATTTGGTCCCTGAATTCTTCCCCGGTACAATTAGGGGAGGGCGAGTTTCAAATGGAACAACAAGTGCTTGAGATGGGTGAAACACCATCCGGATTTGGTCCCTGAATTCCTCCCCGGTACAATTAGGGGAGGGCGAGTTTCAAATGGAACAACAAGTGCTTGAGATGGGTGAGAGGAAACTATATGTGACCTTGGAGTCAGTACTGCTGGGACATGAGGGTTGGGTGTATGGTGTACATTGGCATCCGGTACTTCCTGGTGGTAAGTTTAAACTTTTTATTGCTAGACAAGAATGGGTTGCAATAATCCTACATATGTACTGGATTCCGTACTTTGAAAGTTCTTCAGAAAAGACCCCCATTTCAGTGTGATGTAATGGTGGTAGGAAGCAAAACTGGGAATGCAGACTTGGCCTTTATTTTCTGATCTCACCACTTTTATAGGCCGACATTTTTGCNNNNTGTGATGTAATGGTGGTAGGAAGCTCAAGTACCATTAAAATCATGCCTATTTTTCTACGACGAAAAACACGCGGTGGCGTATGTTTTTCGTGAAAAATAAAGACTCGTTTGATCAACATTCGTAACAAATCTAACAATGAAATACATCAGACTTTCCAGTTGTGAGTTCTGCATGGTCTTATATGTTTTGTTATTTTATGAGTGAAAGATTAAACATTAGGCCATCCCAGTTAACTTGGAAGTTAGCCCGTCTACCTTGTTAGTCCTAGGTCGTAAGTTCAATTCCCACCCGGTGTGAAATTCATCCTAAACAGATAAGGTTCGTTTTCGGATGAGCTAGCGT
>NW_007399057.1:0-865 GCF_000475195.1 Diaphorina citri | reverse complement strand
TTTGACTTTTGACCATCCACCATTCTACGCAAGCAAGGTTATTTTAATTGCATTCCCCCTTGATTTAAATTGGGGTCTCAAGGTACCGAACTTTGGATTCTTTGGAAATTAACAAGTACGTCGTACTCTTACGTCATATGTATGTGTCGACTTGGAGTAAATAAACTCACGTTTTGCAAAGCGACAGCTTTGGAGGGAAAGCAACAGCTTTGGAGGGAATTCGGAGAAGTGGTGTGTAAACAGTCATTTTATTTTTAATAATGAGCCCCAAAGGTCAAGAAATTCGTCTCAAATATAAACTGGGAACTTCTGGAACGGAGGTGAACTCTATCTTTTGATCAACAGTGTAATATCGTGACGCAAGACCCCCTCGTTACATTTGGGGTCATTAACTTTTGAACTTCTGGAACGGAGGTGAACTCTATCTTTTGATCAACAGTGTAATATCGTGACGCAAGACCCCCTCGTTACATTTGGGGTCATTAGCTTTCAAAGACTTGAGACTGCTTGGAGTTTTTGAGAGCTGAATCCTCTCCTAATTCTCCTTGGACTCTTGGACCTTGTACAATACACACTGTAGAGAGAAGTCTTTGTTTAGAGTTTAGACTGTCTGTGGGAGCTAAATTTTAGCTTTACCAAGAACTCTTTTGACCTTACCATATGGTTGGAATATGGAATGAGATTTTTTCGGACTAAGTCTCGCGGATGGAAATTAACTGGACTCTTGGACCTTGTACAATACACACTGTAGAGAGAAGTCTTTGTTTAGAGTTTAGACTGTCTGTGGTGGAAGAATTTTTTTTTTGCCAAGAACTCTTTTGACCTTACCATATGGTTGGAATATGGAATGAGATTTTTTCGGACT
>NW_007399056.1:0-865 GCF_000475195.1 Diaphorina citri | reverse complement strand
TTTCGCGATTATGTTCGCGGATTTGGCGATTATGTTCGCGGATTTCGCGATTATGTTTGCGGATTTGGCGATTATGTTTGCGGATTTGGCGATTTTGTTCGCGGTTTTCGCGATTTTGTTCGCGGATTTCGCGATTATGTTCGCAGATACGGATTTCGCGATTATGTTCGCGGATTTGGTGATTTTGTTCGCGGATTTGGCGATTTTGTTCGCGGATTTGGCGATTATGTTCGCGGGTTTCGCGATTATGTTCGCGGATTTCGCGATTGTGTTCGCGGATTTGGTGATTATGTTCGCGGATTTCGCGATTATGTTCGCGGATTTCGCGATTATGTTCGCGGATTTGGTGATTTTGTTCGCGGATCTCGCGATTATGTTCGCGGATTTGGCAATTATGTTCGCGGATTTCGCGATTATGTTCGCGGATTTCGCGATTATGTTCGCGGATTTTGCGATTATGTTCGCAGATTTCGCGATTACGTTCGCGGATTTCGCGATTACGTTCGCGGATTTCGCGATTACGTTCGCGGATTTCGCGATTACGTTCGCGGATTTCGCGATTACGTTCGCGGATTTCGCGATTACGTTCGCGGATTTCGCGATTACGTTCGCGGATTTCGCGGCGGATTTGGTGATTTTGTTCGCGGATTTCGCGATTATGTTCGCGGATTTGGCGATTTTGTTCGCGGATTTGGTGATTATGTTCGCGAATTTGGTGATTATGTTCGCGGGTTTCGCGATTATGTTCGCGGATTTCGCGATTATGTTCGCGGATTTCGCGATTATATTTCGCGATTATGTAAAAAAAAAACCGGATTTGGCGATTATGTTCGCGGATTTCGCGATTATGTTCGCGGATTTCGCG
>NW_007399055.1:0-865 GCF_000475195.1 Diaphorina citri | reverse complement strand
TGCTAAGCATAGTCTCAAGGCATTTGATTGGTCAATTTTGACTTGAGACTGATCTAAGAACGATCATTCTTGTTCGTTGTAAAGAACAAAGGAAACCTCACGCCATAATAATGTTGTATGTTCGCACGTCAAATAAAGCATACGTGCTAAATGACCTACTATACTGAGTAACTCGTATCCAACTTGATTCATAGAACTTGCTTCGATCGATTCACTTAGAATACGTACAATTTCAGAAGTATTGCAATTTGTTAATTTCAAATACTGTTGTCTCCGTAGCATATATAAAACTGATGAGTAAGATGATTATAATTTCAATTTTTAATTATGTATTGTATACGTATACCTTTTCCTAAAAGGATTTTCCTTCTAAACATTGCTTGTTTAATGCCTACAATAGGATACAACGTACGAATGCAACGCAGGACAAGAAGTGATCATATTACATTCAGCAGGACAAAAACACTTTTAAATTGATAAACAAAAGATATAGCATCTCATGAAGCGATTTAAGTAATTCAAAGTCATAATTAAAATATACAATTTATGTTTCAACCTTGAAACCAATACTAGAGCACATCTTGAGGATAATAGTGCAGAGCATAAAAAAAAGAAGATAAAGATTCGCCGGATCCCGGATATGCGATTTAAGTAATTCAAAGTCATAATTAAAATATACAATTTATGTTTCAACCTTGAAACCAATACTAGAGCACATCTTGAGGATAATATTATAGTGCAAAGCATAAAAAAAAAGAAGATAAAGATTCGCCGGATCCCGGATATAAATTTACAAGCATAATAAGTGTAATACTCATACTTGTGTTAGTTGTGATAGGAATAATACCGAAGATAAAACCATTAC
>NW_007399054.1:0-865 GCF_000475195.1 Diaphorina citri | reverse complement strand
TTCGTCCTGTAAAGGCGTAAATTTGGAAGGTAATTTTTCAAAGAACTTTTAGTTTAAGAAACCTCCAGTTTTTGAAAAGAAGGTATCAGATATCCAAAAGGCTTTCAACCCCATGTTGTAGGTACCTCATTTCTTATAAACCGACAGCCTGCCAGCATGAGTATGATAAGCTCGTTCACCAAACTTGGTTTCCAGAAAAGTACAAGGAATCCCTTTCCCCTAGGCACCTAAAAATTGTTACGTTCCCTCCTAAATAGAAATTGTGTTGGCTTTTTTGTGAAAAGTACAAGGAATCCCTTTCCCCTAGGCACCTAAAAATTGTTACGTTCCCTCCTAAATAGAAATTGTGTTGGCTTTTTTGTTTTTACCTTAACTTCATTGAGGAGCATGTTCAGCTCGTCAGATCGTTTCTTAAGCTTGTCAGGTATTTTGTCGAGAATGTTGTTGATCCACTTCTCATCTACTGGCGCGATATGCTCCGTGTCAATACCGAACTTGATATAGTAGTAATACTTGAGAATGGTTTTCTCGCGGTTTGTTAGATCATCCCCACTACTTCCTGGTTTGTCTTCGTCATCGTCCTTCTCACCGCTGATCACAAAGTCGAGGATCTTCTTACGGAACTCTTGCCGCTCTTTCAACAGCTGTGAGTAGCTCTTGAGCATTTTGTTCTGAAATGGAAATGAGTTTTTCTAGAATCAAGGAGATTCCTTGCACAATGTCCATAGATAGATAATTTTATTTTACGTTTGGTTAAAGTTAAATTGTCTTTTTTACCCTGAGGTCTTTATTTAAAAAATGATAATGCAATCTTAAGGAGGCTCTAAATTTACCAGTTCATTTGATTTCCCTACTAGCTATCGAA
>NW_007399053.1:0-865 GCF_000475195.1 Diaphorina citri | reverse complement strand
AGACAGACGTGTTCTATAGAAAGTATCCACTATGGCAAGTGTGTGATGGAAAGAGAAAGAGAGTTGAGAATAAAAGGGGAAGACTTAAAAGAACAAAGTGGGAAAACGTAAAGGGCTCTTCTTCACTCTTTTCTATCCAATTTTTCTTTTCCACCTTTTCCTTCTTCTTCACCTCCACCTCGTCTTCCTCCTCCTTCTTTTTCTCCTCCTCCTCTTTCTTTTTCTACTTCCTATTTTTCTTCTTCCTCTCTTTCTTCTTATCCTCCTTCTCCTTCTGCTCCTCCTCCATCTTCTCATTCTTCTTCTCCTCCTTTTTCTTTTACTTCTGCTTCTACTACTCTTCTCATCTTCTTTTCCTAATTAGGGGCGTTCTTTTTGTTCTTGTTTTGGTTCTTTTTTTCTACTTTCCTTTCCCCCTCTTGTTTTATTTTCTGGCCGACCTTAGACACTTGGGTTCGCAAGTAACACAATAAAAGTCAAAGTAATTAGCAGGAGAGAACTTGATGCTACTTTTTTCTGGCCTTCTTTCTTTCTCATCTGACCTTTCTTTTCTTTTTCCACTTTTTCTTCTTCATCTTCTTCTCTTCCTCCTCCTGCTTTTTGTGCTTCATCTTCTTTGTTGTTTCTAAAGAAGTGTGACATTTTGTAGATTTGATTATGATTCTTCTCATCTTGGCATTGGAGGAATGGATTCATTTTTTCTTCTCCCTCCCCTACTCCATCCCTATGTGAAAGAAAAGAGAGGCTGGATTTTCTGGGAAATGGGAGAGAAAAGGCTTGGAAAGCGCTCTGTCTCACTTAGATAGTGTCGAGCATAGGTTTTCTGTGTTTTATTTATGTGATGGTATGACTAAGGGCCACTCGA
>NW_007399052.1:0-865 GCF_000475195.1 Diaphorina citri | reverse complement strand
AATAGTTAAATTGTGTATTTCCCGTCAGATTTCTAGTATCATAATAGGGCTAGTTAGCGGATTAACACAGGAAGATGAATACAATAATACTCACAACATAGAGTTTCCATAGAGGCTGGCGCGCACGCCCACCGCTAATCCGGTAATGATAGCCGGTAGCCCGTATCCCAGTGAATAGTAGAATCCCATCTGACCATGATTGACATCCCGTAACTCGGTAAGCATACGGTACAGATGAAGTACAGCTACTAGTGCCCAGGACATGGCAGATAGCCATAGGTAATGCAGAGAGATGGCACTTAGGCGACACCACAGCTCGTGTGACACCTGCAATAGATGGAAAATACATTGTTTAGAAAAATTACACTTTAAAGGGTTTTAGATTTTCAATTTCCCCCCATTTCTGAATACAGAGAGATGGCACTTAGGCGACACCACAGCTCGTGTGATACCTGCAATAGATGGAAAATACATTGTTTAGAAAAATTACACTTTAAAGGGTTTTAGATTGAAAGTAAAAGGATTTTTTTTTAAAGCAATTTGAATAATTGTGTTAAGCATAAATGCTTGTCACAAATGTCGTTCCCCGCTTAATACACTACGCTAAATTTTATGACTTGACTTGGACTCGAACCACCAACCTCCAGATCCGAAGTCCACCGTGCTAATCACTGCACCACTGAGGTTGGTTCTGTGATATACATCGTTTAGTAAAATCCATTTATTACACAAATACAAAAAATTACAAACAAAGGGCGAAATTATTGCCTGGGGCAACCTCCACTCAAACAAACAAAATTAAACTTGAAGAAGTTTTAGAGGGAAAGTATCTCAAAAACAAAGCCTCTAGAAGGCTCTTTTTTAA
>NW_007399050.1:0-865 GCF_000475195.1 Diaphorina citri | reverse complement strand
TTGAATTGGCTGGTCCTGAACCGCAGTCAACCATCATGAGGACTTGGGGTTATTCATTAAAAGCAGAGAAAATCCTTTAAAGAACTGCCAGGCTGGTTAGGGGTTGGTGAAGTTGAAAGATTTCGATCAAGAAGAGCTTCTTGCTTACCATGCAAAAGGTTACGGGTTCGATACCCGTCACCCGTCATTAACTAAAATTTGTTCTCGATTTTCGGTTGCAAATAAGTATTTCAAATTTTGAACTCGTTACTTCCTGGTGTTGACCCAGCACCTAAATGAGAAGTATTGTGTCTCTTCTCGCTCATCTGATGAAGGACATACCTACTGGAAGAGCTTCTTGCTTACCATGCAAAAGGTTACAGGTTCGATACCCGTCATTAACTTAAATTTGTTCTCGATTTTCGGTTGCAAGTAAGTATTTCAAATTTTCAGCTCGTTACTTCCTGGTGTTCTCGTGTTGACCCAGCACCTAAATGAGAAGTATTGTGTCTCTTCTCGCTCATCTGATGAAGGACATACCTACTACAGGATGGACATGCTACGGCACAGACCACACGAGTCTAGTGCATCAGTTGTTTGGAAAAGACGGAGGAACGAACTCAATCTCATTAGGGCACTTTAAAATCTCATCAATTTCAGGTGAGCGTGTGGATTTCATCGTAACAGCCAACAAACCAGTTAGTGCTTATGACTTCAACATCAAGCCCAGTAGCGACCAATGTCTCTTCAAGCTTAAAGGCAAAGTTCAGCTCGTATACAACGCTACTGGTGACGCCGTAGGCAACACTTTAGCCGAATCCAAAGTCAAGTCCAAGGTCATTGAAGAGTCATCGCTCAAATCTGGAAAAGTAAGTTTTTTACTTTT
>NW_007399049.1:0-865 GCF_000475195.1 Diaphorina citri | reverse complement strand
TATGTATTTGGTATTATTCAGCTCAGTCCAAGTTCACGCCTTATGTCGAGTACATCAGATCCTGTATTGGATTTTATTTATTTATTGGGTCTTATTCACTGTTTTTATTTATGTTTGAAGGCAATTTTCCTGCAGGAATTTTTCTTATTTGGCATTAGGCATGTGCATGTAGCAAGGTATTTGGTCGTAAAAAATGGCTTTGGCACAAATTTCGACTGTTACCATTATTATTTGTTTTGACTATTTGGCATACTTCTCCAATAAAGATCGTTATCATGGTCTTTAGCCTCTAGTCCTTTTCACCTTGAATTGGCTAGGCACCCTATGTTGTACAAAAATACGTTAGATCTTGTAAGGCTAAGGCTGGGGTCTACCATATCGTGTTGAAGTTCTTTTTCTCCAAGAATGCTTAGAGATTATGTACGAACAGTCTCTCCTACCTCTCCAAGAGGGTTTAACAAATACGGAGTTACATGACTTTATACACCTGGGAATAAGTTGTTGACGTAGGTATAATATTTTCGGAATATTGTCTAGTGCACTTACTGTAATGAAGTTATGATCTGCTTCTCTCATGGTGAAGGTTTGCATAGGGTAGAGTCATTAAATTGTGATACCTTCTGATTTACATTTGGATCTAGAAGAAGGACAAAGCTCGAGGTGTTTCCTAGCCTTGCATACAAAATCACCGGTAATTGATAACCGGCAACACCCCACTGGTAATTTGATAAACGGCAACATTGGAAATAGACAATTTTTGTACGTTTGATAGGGTTGCTGGTAGATTATATACATATACGTATGTATTTACTTGATTCCTTACTTGTTTGCTTAGTGATTTTTTACCTCACCTACTTTTAGTCCG
>NW_007399048.1:0-866 GCF_000475195.1 Diaphorina citri | reverse complement strand
TCCGGTAACACCACATTTCAAACGCTTCCAGATGTTTCTTTTCACTTTCACTTATCGTCCATGTCTCACATCCATATATTAAATTACAATATTACGGGGGAAACTTTGAACTACATCTTTCTGACTCCCCATGAGCTCACATGACTTGGTGTGATGGTAGCATGGTAGTGTGTTTCTACCTT
Source organism: Diaphorina citri (assembly GCF_000475195.1). Taxonomy (NCBI): domain Eukaryota; kingdom Metazoa; phylum Arthropoda; class Insecta; order Hemiptera; family Psyllidae; genus Diaphorina; species Diaphorina citri. Next base: position 684 of record NW_007399048.1, on the reverse strand, counting down.
GAGTCTCACTTCGACACCTTTATTACAACTTGGAAGAAATGAGCTTTCAAATGTGTGTCTCAAAACCTGGAAGACTTGGCAAACGTGAGAATTTTCAAACAAGCATCATAATTAATAACATTCTCGCTATATGGTATTTGTTACCATATGGAGTTTTACCTGGTTATTATTTCTGTACGGATATCCTTTATAAAGACTATTCTGCTGATGATGAGAGAATAGCCGTAATTATACAAATAGTGAGTAATAGAGTGTATGTCTGTGCATAAGAGACTTGCATCCAATATGCATATGCATGGAAATGGTGCATTATTTCAGTTCTAGTTGATATAAAGAATGAGGACTGTGATAATTATCAAGTAGTTCTCGGCTATTAGGTGAATGAGACCGAAACAATCAGAATGAGTACCACACCATCACCAATCCAGCAACTTGACTTGGTTTTCTTTCCCATTACTGATAGGATGTATCAGATCTACATAATTATGTTTGACTTCAAATAAATCGAACTGAGTTCAAAGAAATCGAGCATTTGATTTTGAAATTTGCTGACTGCTGACATTTTGTCTAATAGATACGAGTGGAAGACCATGTAAAGTAATAATTATGTTTGTATAGACCTCCATGTAAGATTTAGCATAAATAAATAAGACGTTGAATAACTCTTCCATATTATTAGAAACA
>NW_007399047.1:0-866 GCF_000475195.1 Diaphorina citri | reverse complement strand
GAGAATTATAATACCGCAAGCGCATTATCAATCAATTCGCATGTCCGCACACGATTAACAGTTTTAGGCCGGGCGCACATTGAAAGGCAGCTACGCAGCACAGTTTTTGTGAACGACTGGATTCAATGATACCGCGACACATTGAGACGCACTGACGCAGGGCATTCGCACTTTCACTGCAAGCGCATTATCAATCAATTCGCATGTCCGCACACGATTAACAGTTTTAGGCCGGGCGCACATTGAAAGGCAGCTACGCAGCACAGCAGAGCAGTTTTTGTGAACCACTGGATTCAATGATACCGCGACACATTGACGCAGGGCATTTGCACTTTTCACTCGCCTGCGACACTTGTTACAGTACGTGCTGTATAACTTAGAGGTCTTATCGTCCCGAAATCGAAGAGAGGACAGGATAGGAGAATGACAGCTTGTTTCGAGAGCGAACCTTATCAGTTTAGCATAAAGTTCGCCCCAGGCGGGAATCGAACCCGCGACCTAGCGGCAGGCTTTGATTTTTTACGCCGCTACGTGAGCACATTTTGTCTAGGAAAACTAACGCTGACCAATTTAGCTGACAATGTTCAAAAGGTTCCATCTGCTTCGAGAAAATAAGCACATTTCCACAAATCGTTGACAGGGGCTTAAGGCAAATCAATTAAACAAGGTTATCATCCCAATGTTATTTGAGTGTAGTTTTTTCTCTATCTCTCTCTCAAGGTAACATTTTTTTTTTTCTCCTTTTTCAGTGTCCCGCAAAGAATTTCTAAAACGCCTATCAGAACAATAAAAAAAAGAAATTACTGTATTTGTTTAAATACCAAAAGACTTGGAATATTTTTTATTACAAAGAAAGAAAAGCTGGA
>NW_007399046.1:0-866 GCF_000475195.1 Diaphorina citri | reverse complement strand
TTCTTTCTTAGCTTTGAAATTCCAGGATAAAGTAGTTTTTTATGGTGTAATTGTGATTTTGCCGAAAATAAGCACCTACCTACCTACCTACTGATGAAATTTTAGTGATGTGTGTAAAACTCATAGATAAGATTTGTTGACTTAGTGTAGGTACTGATAAAGAAGTGAATTGAAATACCCAGGTAGTGTCGTGCTTAAGAATGAAGTATACTCGTAACTAGATACCTATTTCTATGTCATAAAAGTTTAGAGCCGACTTCTTTCTTTCGTAGGTACTATATCTGCATATAAAATAAAGCCCTTTAGTGATGTGTGTAAAACTCATAGATAAGATTTGTTGACTTAGTGTACTGATAAAGAAGTGAATTGAAATACCCAGGTAGTGTCGTGATTAAGAATGAAGTACTCGTAACTAGATACCTATTTCTATGTCATAAAAGCTTTAGAGTCGACTTCTTTCTTTCGTAGGTACTATCTGCATATAAAATAAAGCCCTTTCTAGTGTTCATAATAGATATTCCACATCCCCATAACAGAAATTTCTCTTGTGTCCTTACATTACTGAAATGACCAGGAGGAATTTACTATGAGAAAAGACCAGAATACTTGTATACCTATGGACATACCTTTAGCTAGTTATAAAGTAGATAGAAAGACATTATACAGTGTCACACCCATAAACCGCAATATGACCTTAAGGTCTTTTTTATTCCTACTAATTAGATGCTTTTTTTAAGAAAAGAAAAAAAAGTAGAAAAAATCTTTGTTTTGAGTTCAAGCTTTAGACTTTAACCCATTTTTCCTCCTTTTGAATGTAAGAAAGCCCTTCTTTTGTCAGGCAAAAGCTTGATGATTAATATCAGACT
>NW_007399045.1:0-866 GCF_000475195.1 Diaphorina citri | reverse complement strand
AGAGGTGGCGGAGCGGCAGTAGGAGTTTTCAGTTTCATCCGCACGCACTGCGGGCATTAGGTATAAACGCCACTTTCCTATTATAGCAATATAGCAACTAATCAGCTGTACTTATAGCAGACGCAGTTTTACAGTAAAGGTTCCATCAAATCGTGAGGACTATGTTAAATGCGTAACGACTATGTATCTCTAGTTTATTTGGAGCGCTGATTCTTCGCTGGGTGGATTGGATAATGACCCGATTAAAGACACCAAGTTCTAAACAGTCCCAAGATACCATAACAGTTGTAGTTTATTTTTAATATCGACCAATTTATACCCACACGGGGAACTACTCTAGCTAAGTACCTATTAATAACTGAGAAATTCCAAGCGTTTAATGTCCAAGAGATCCGTTGAACATACATATTATACACATTATTCTATTATTTAATTTTGTATCAACATTGTAAACATAATGATAGGTATAAAGTGAGAAGGAGTTATGTAAGTCCTCTTTAATTTGTACCTAGACTCCTAGACTCTTTTAGGTATAAGCTACGAGTACACGCTACAACCTCTATCATAATAGTAAACAACATTTCAGTTACCCATTTTCAAGTAGCTGCTTGATTGTCACTCGATTGTCCACACGCTAGACTGAGTGCAAATTCTGAGAATTGGACCGAAAAAACTTCACCATGACCGAGAATTGAACCCTGTGAGCGTACAAGATTGCAGATGTGATACGCACATTACATACTGAGCGAGCTACTTCATAATTAAATGAGTTGGACTATCAATAAATATTACTAGTAGATATATCAATATAATTCTACTATCAGACATGTCAATGATACAAAGACCTGATGTTGATGAGACTGTCA
>NW_007399044.1:0-866 GCF_000475195.1 Diaphorina citri | reverse complement strand
TTGAATTTTTATTATTCATGTTCGTCCGCCAATGGGGGAAGCACCATACATGGGAAATTCATGATTTGTGCTTCGAATAGGTCCCACTAACCCACAGAACCAAAAATTAAATTTGGTATTTCGGCCCTGATGGCCTCAGGGGTCAAAATTAAAGTTTCTAAATTTGGCCGTAACTTCGTTGGAAAAGACTTAATCTTTTGAACATTAAGTACCTATGTAGGTAATATTAATTTTCATGGAACAGGGCTCAATTATATTTATTTTAGCAAAGTGAGAAGGCAAGTATTTTAATATAATCCACAGGAGCTTTTGTAATTGCAATAGACGCAGACGGAAGGTCCGCGTTCTGTTTGTGCCAATAAAATCCCTAATATGAAAAGAAGGTACCTACTTGCCTTCTCAATTTTACCTAACCCGAATAAATTTCCAAACAATAACAACATCAACAATTAAAAGTAATATAACTATACATATTATAATAATTAATTTACTATTCTTATATGAGTTTTAGGTAGTTAGTTACTAGTTACATACAATATTTCGTTTGGGACATTAAACCATGATCGACTGACCCTTCAAAAAAGTTCTTTTTTAGGAGCCATCCAACTTTTATGTTTAACTCTACATCAAGATAACTTTACCGTCATCAGCTCATAACTATTATTATTAGCGCCAGGTCGCGGGCGTACGGGATCGCATCTGTGAATTAAAGTCCCTTCATGTTTACCACAATTTGCCATAACTTCATCAAATTCTGATAAGCTGTTCATAAGTTATGGTAAAACAAAAATAACAGATGGGTAAGCTAAAGAGAAAATCGTGGAGTTTGAACTTGGAACGCACTTTGTTCGATCAAATTGAGGTTA
>NW_007399043.1:0-866 GCF_000475195.1 Diaphorina citri | reverse complement strand
CGATTTGGCGAACCTAGGCATATAATTTTGAATTCTCTCTCTCTCTCTTTACGTGAGGGTTGACAACGTTTTTTGACAGGCCTCAGATGGTAAATCCCTCTTGTTTGAAATATGTAGTACCTACCTCTCTTTTGGCAGTACCTACCACCGAAATCCAATAAACAGCCTAATCTGACAACTGCGAACACATTTGCAGTCTCTCATGTTGACTTTATCTTTGTTAGTCCAGTTTTGGACGTTTTTCATGCACTTGCTTTTGGGGACCCAAAGTAGGTACCTACAATTCAACACGAAATTATGGAGGTCGTACGAGAAATAGGGATTCTATGAAAATTGTCTAGGTTTTCCCCCTCATAGATAAAAAATAAAATAAAATTCATTAGACTTGAACGGTGCAGTGTTTCTTGTGCACACACCTTGATCTACGTCACGAGTTATTTTTCATCATTCCTTAGGGGACATGGAAGTAAAAACAGATGAAAGTAGGTATCAAATGAATGGATTTTCACGTAATGAAAAATTAAAAAGGTTCTAAAGAAGAACTTTAAAATTATGATATAAAACAAATGATTTTAAGTAAATTTTATACATTCAAAGTCGCGATTGTATTGTAAAGTAAAAGTTTACTTTACATTAGTTATTAAGTGGTACCTACCTTCCTTCTACTCCAATTCTATGACTTGGCTGGTTACTGTGGTTACTACCTACCTAGACAAGTAAGGTACATATATCTACATATTGTTTTACAGATCCAAATCATTATCAAAGATCCCTTCAGAAATAAATACCCAGGTATAAATTTAAAAAGTAAAATAATGATAGAGACAACAAATTTTAGTCAATTAGTATTTATTAAAAATAGCTCT
>NW_007399042.1:0-866 GCF_000475195.1 Diaphorina citri | reverse complement strand
AATATAATGCGCATAGCGACCGGTGCCAGCATGGTAGGTAAACATTGGATTTTAGGATTATTGAGATATTGGAAAAAACCTACAATGCTGCAGTGAGCACCAAAGTTGTGACATAATAACACAAAGAAACTGCATTTATTATTATTAGTCTACCTAATACTACTTGGATCATTACCTCTTTGTGTACCTATTAGGTACTTGGAAATTTCGATATGTGCAAATTTTCGTCGATGACTTTGGGATTCGAACCCGGGACCTTCAGCTGGATGTAAATGAAGCCCGTTTCTTTTATCTACAAAAACATACAGGGGGGTTGTGTTATCAGGTCAATCTCAGCTGTTTTATTTGCACAATATTCCCCTTTGTGATTATGAAAATATTACCAAAACTTCCTCCTCACTTTATGTAGCATTCAGGAAATCTCGGTAATATGTCAAAAAGTCTACAACTTATAACTTTATACAGGGTGGGATGAAGGTAAAAGAAGCTTCATTAGATTGGTATTCTTCTTCGCCTTTTCTGTGTACAGACGGGGTCGACGTTTTTCGTCAGTCTCTCAATCAGCCCTGGGGCGATTTGCTCCGGTTTGACATTTGGTTTTGGCTACAAAAAAAAAAAAAAAAAAAAAAAAAAAAAAAAAAACAAACAAACATACAAAAAAAATGCGAATGGATGCTAGATGCTCTTCGCACTTCGCACTCAACCTTTGCTATTTTTTTTAGCAAGGGAAATTTCAGGCTGGTAGCCTCCCTGTTTAAAGTCCCCCAGCCAGAGACCAGGCTTCTATCCCCTTCGTTTTCGGGACGATAAGACCTTAGCAGTTACAATTCCCTCATCAAACCTCTAAAAAAATAATAATAAAAAAA
>NW_007399041.1:0-866 GCF_000475195.1 Diaphorina citri | reverse complement strand
GTTCCTTCCAGTACTGCAAAAACTGTACCAACAACGATATCCACGTCTTCAAGGTCTCCTGACAAAACTAGCGTAACCACACCAAAATCAACTGGAAAAACTACCCCAATACCAACTGATGCTACTAGCATAATGACTACTACAGCGGAAAATCCATACACTTATGATCCATCAAGCGGTTGGTCCGTTTCTTCATCCGTTGGCACCGTTGTGTTACTGTTGTGCAACGTTTTTGTCGTACGGTTTTTTAATATAGTGTAGTTTGGGGTTTACCGTTTACCTGCCGTTTTTTGATCAAATTGATACACTGTTTTTTCTTTCTTTGATTTGGTATCTTGGTCTTCTTTTCAGGTATTTTATTGAGCTCTGCTAAATCAAGGCGTGTCGCGGATTGGAAGCGTAATATCTAATATATCGCGCTACTAAAAGTCGTAATATCTAATACATCGCGCTACGAAGTCGCGCTACGCCGCGTCGTGTGATCCAAATGTATGAAAATAATTTTATTCAGTTAATCTTACACCTGCCTCGGTGGCGTAGCGGTCAAGATGCTCGCCTGGTAAACAGGAGGGCATGGGTTCGATCCCAGCCGAAGAATTTTATTTGAGAATTTGACCATCAACGTATCAATATATGGATCCCTAAGGGTTAGGTGGTAGGTACCTACCCCTAACTATACAGGGTGGTTCGTGATTTGCGAACCAGGCTTATATCTCAGAAACGGCTGGGAATTAAGGAATGAAATAAACGGCATCATGTAGATGAAATTTTGATGATTAAAATGGCTGTTTTTAAATTTGCAATTTTTTTTGCAAAACGGCCCATTTTTTGCCAAATATAGGTCACTCTTATGGGAACCCCCATTT
>NW_007399040.1:0-866 GCF_000475195.1 Diaphorina citri | reverse complement strand
AATCCGAGATCTCCTTGGTTCTTTCTTGCTATTAAAACACGTAACTTTCGACTTTCAGAAGTGTTCCATTTTCAATTTCAATTTTCATTTTTGTTGATTTGTTCATTTCTTCATTTTGTTCTGTTCCTTTCCTTTTCCCTTTCTGATTTCTGAACTTTTGTTGATAAAAAAAGATAAGGCACTTTTGCCTCCTTTTCTTTTCAAGTTTTCATCCGATCGTGAAGGCACCTTATACACTTTTGTTGATAAAAAAAGATAAGGCACTTTTGCCTCCTTTTCTTTTCAAGTTTTCATCCGATCGTGAAGGCACCTTATACACGATCAAGATCAAAATCAATCACATGAAACAAATCAATCAGCTATGATCACGCCGTTGAACCAATAAAAATAGAGTAGAAAGGTGACCAAATTATCTCATTGGTTGATGCATCTAATGGCAATGGCACTCGATCGGTTGTTTTCTCTTTTTTTTTTTATCGTCCCTCTCTTCTTTTCTTCATTTCTTCGAAGTTTTCGAGTTTCACTTTTCAAGTTTCAACTCTTTGCTCTTTGTTGGAAGTTGGAAGTTTTGAACTTTCTAGGTTTCTAGCTTTCTACTTTTTCCTATTCTACCATTTTATTTCAACTTGCTTCATTTACGGAGTTTTTTTTTTTAGGAATAATTTTTTGTGTTATCGTGTTTTTAACTCACCGGAACACTTCCGCTGCTGTTGATGACAGCATCATGTAAATATTTGAGAAAACTTAATTAACTATAGATGAAAGTGTAGGCCACTGTGTGTAGGTGAATCATTCAGCCGAAATGGGAGAAGGCGAGCTAGATAGCCTGGATCCCAACACATCCATCGACCAGACCACAGCCCTCG
>NW_007399039.1:0-866 GCF_000475195.1 Diaphorina citri | reverse complement strand
TTATAAATTAATCCTTTTTCAGTTCGTGAGTAGTTCCATCAACTCACACAAAATCGCCAAGGAGGAAAATCGCCTATCCCAACAATAACGCCCATGTCGACAGTATTCAAAGAATGACAATTAATCTCCTATCTCGTATATATGTATAAATAACAATGTCATCAGTACTAACGATAATGGGAAATTCTCCACAGCAAATCACAAGTCACACTTGGATAATGCAATTTATAAACAGGGAATAATGATAATGCACTAATAGCTATGTAGGTATAATTGATAAGGCCAGCCACTCACGATCCAACTGTCTGAAGGTCTGTCAGACCATCGGGCCGTGTGGGGCGGGGGAGCTTCCGACTTCTAGTCTCTCAGACGGTCTGAAGTAGGAATATTTTACCGCCACACTTTCCGGTGGCCAGCCACTGACAGATAGGTCTGTAAGGGTAGAAACACACTACCATCACGTCACGTCACGTGAAATCATGGGGAGTCAGAAAGATGTAATTCAATGTTTTCCCATAATTTTGTAGGTAATTTCGTTCAGGACAGCCACACTACTATCACGTGACCAAACGTGATGGAGAGTTGTTTCTAAATTTCGAGAGTTGGAACGTGTGTGGCTACCCTCATGCTAATGCACGTATACAATAAACCGCATCCATGTGTCACTCAAAATCAGAACAATCTGAATCCTACCGGTTTGAACTGAAATTAAATGACGAGCAAATCCATTGGACATTGGATGAGTAGATTTTCAGTTCCTTAACGACCTTGATATTATGGCATAGCAGAACTGCAGAATACCATGATGCAGCAGGTGATCGTCATAATGAACAGTTCAACAGGGTGTTTTGTAAACAGTGCAGCGG
>NW_007399038.1:0-866 GCF_000475195.1 Diaphorina citri | reverse complement strand
ATAAAATGTTCTTTTGGAATAAATCCCTTTAAGTACTAGAGTACTTTTAGGGAATTCTTCTTAATTATTTTTCTTCTTCGAACTTTTTCATTAGGACGGCAATTAAAAAATTGAATTTTCGACCTTTTAAAGTTACTTTTCCGAGTTTTGACCTCAGATTTGGATTTTTTACAACTTTTTACGTAGGAATCGACCTTCCATTAATAATATTTTCCCAATTGCAACTCCTCCATTACTTAAATAATGAAATTTTGTCAATAAAATGCTATTTTTTGGTCAATAAACTCATTAAAGTCACTTGGCTGGCAAAGCTATTTCAAAATATAACTCCCCCCTAGAAAATGAAATATTCGCCACTGTTGACCGCCATTTTGAAATACCCAGCTGATAGGACGTGCTGCTTTCTCAAAATATTTCCTCGGGAGCTCACTTTTGATAAAAGAGCATCGGACAAAAGTAGTCGGTGCAATGTTTTTCTGCACCAGCCAAAAAACTTTCGTGCTATTCAGGCCGCGTTTACATCTCCTTCTCCCCGTAATACCTACTGAAGTGAGGCCTTTTTTTATTTTTACGTAATCATGGTTTTTTTTCATTGGCTCAATACTAAATTATCTGAGTTTATCAGAGGTATTATTCTTTATTCTACCAGTCTTGTACATTGAGCGTGGTCAATATCTCGATCCTGCGGTAAGCGGGTTCGATTCCCGGCTGGAGCAAATTGAATATTTCCACATGCTTAATGGGATCAAGAGTGAATATTCTTCTCAGGGAGGTACGAATACCCAAATAGCTACTCCGTTCAAAGTCTGCTAAATTTTATTACTCAGAAGACCCTTGAAAATTGAAAAAATAGAAAGTAAAAAAAA
>NW_007399037.1:0-866 GCF_000475195.1 Diaphorina citri | reverse complement strand
CCAGATGTTTGATAGGAGGAACTGTAACTCCTAAGGTCTTATTGTTCCGAAATAGAAGAGAGGAGAGGAGAAAGTCAGCCTTTCCAAGAACGAACATTACCCGGGGCCGATAAAATACTCGGGCGGGAATCGAACCCGCAGCCTAGCGCTTAAAAGGCAGCAAGCTAACTCGTGCTACCTAACCCTATCATTCCCAGAAAGTTGATCATTTGTAAAAGTTCTTTTCACGTGCTATCTAACCCTATCATCCCCAGAAAGTTGACCACTTGTGAAAGATCTTTTCACGTGCTACCTAACCCTATCATTCCCAGAAAGTTGACCATTTGTGAAAGATCTTTTCACGTGCTACCTAAACCTATCATTCAAAGGAAGTTAATCATTTGCGAAAGTTCTTTCCGCCCTCTAGAATTATTTCGTGGGATATAATAAGGGATTTTTTCTGTGTAACCAAATTTTGAGAGGTATTTTCCCCAGTCTACCTGGTTTTTCCAGTACGCAAGTAGTACTGTCTACCTGAAAATTTAGTACGCAAGTAGTAAACACCGAAAAAAAGGATGGGGGAAATCATCCACCATAGAATGATAGAAACAAATAATTAAGGAGGACACCTTAAAGGACTAGAAAGAGAAACATTGAGAAAGGCAAATAAATAAATAAATATTCCACAGCAAGGGTACCAGAGCAAACAGTCAAGGGTCAACATTAAATAGATAATGCTCGGTTTGGGCAGACGCCATTTGCAATGGTTGAGGATGAACGCTACCACCCCATCTAGTGGTTAGACTAATAAGTAGATATTTTCCTTTAAAAGAGCGGAGATGGCCTTCAGAAGAAAGGAAATCGTGATTCGGTAGGAAAAATACGCC
>NW_007399036.1:0-866 GCF_000475195.1 Diaphorina citri | reverse complement strand
CCCCCCCCTTTTTTTTTTTTTTTTTTTTTTTTTTTTTTGAAGGACCTTTGGACGGACTTTGTTATTCTATGTATAAACAAGAGAGAGAGATAGTAATACATGGGAGACAAAGGCTAGGAGATATCCTTGTCCCTCCACTTCCCCCTCTTCTGTGTCTTTGTCTCTCCCCCCCCTCCCTATCTTCCTCTCTTACCTATCTATCTATCTCTTCCCCACCCTTATGTAAAATGGGTATGCAAAAATTGTCCATCCACCCTATGTCCCGAAATCCCGAAATTATTAACGATACCGGGTATGACCTCACGCCCTCCGGTAGTAAGATTTATGGGGCACCCATTATTATTAACCTTAAAAATCACTTGAGGTTTTTCATGAAGAGGGATGGAGAGGAAATTTTTCGAGGAGGGAGGGGTATTTTTCAAGGCGGAGAGGGAAATTTTTCAAGGAGGGAAGGGAATTTTTTCAAGGGAGGGAGATTTCAGGGAGAGAGGGCATTCTAGGATTTTAATATTTGAGAGGCAGAACACATAAAATTAAGCACTGTACACAATTAATAATGTGTAATGTTTAATAATATTGTAATGAAAAGATGCCCCAATGGCCCTTTAACTGCTGGGCCCTTTTTGAGGCGGTCTATTTTTGGTATGAGGTCATGAATAGTTTGGGTCTTTCGCATACACATACACATCGAAGATCTTTGTGCATGCGAATACTGTCTTTAAAACTTCAAGATCCTAAAAATAAATAAAATAATAATAAATCAATAAAATTAAAGGCACACTCTAATAAATCTTATATTATAAGAACAAGATCCATTCACAGTTCACAGTTCACATTTCATAGTTCACACACTGATCGCTCTATCT
>NW_007399035.1:0-866 GCF_000475195.1 Diaphorina citri | reverse complement strand
AAAACAGCACAATTGAGAATTCAAAAGAGCTGGCATTCAGAAGAAGTCAAATAGCACCCAGTGCCAAAGATATAGGGTCCACAAATAACATATTCTCTTCCGAAATGAAATCCCTCACGGTTGACGAAAATCTAGACGTGAAACACGTAACAAGGCAATTGAAATCCATTCCAAAAATGACGAAAGACAAATCAGAATTTTACGAAACCATACATCTGAAAGTGAAAACAAAGGAAATTGACTTTGACGCTGTGGAAGCTGAGCCTGGTATTCCGGGCAGAAGCTTTACAGATTCAGAAAATGGTGAAGAAATCTCAGGTGCGATCTTACGGACAAGAAAGTCGCCCGTGATTCTGATGAAGGCAATCTCAAAAGACCTTCTACACAAAAAAAGCTCATCTCTGGGGATTATATCAATGCGTGAACTAGACCAACTGCTTAGCAAGAGTGAAGATCTAAACGATGACATGGAATGTAATGATCACAGAATAGGCCGATCTGATGAATCCGTAAGCACTCTAAATGAAATAGCCCCAATTGACAAAACGACAGTGAATGAGCACAAATTGGAGAGATCTGATAAAACCGTGAGAACTATTTATGAAATAGCCTCCATGGATGAAACGATTGTTAATAGAGCAGCCGCCAAAGAGTTTTCAATCAGTACACAAACTAATGAGAGCATTGAGACACTCAAGATGGAAGTGAACGAAAGTACTGTCCGTATAGACAAAGAATCACTTGACATAAAAGATGACAATAAGGACAATCAAATGAAACATGTGCATGGTCTTGTTGATAGAGAAACTCAACCAAGTGTAATCACAAATGAACCATCACTAACAGAAATACCAAGCCATAATTTG
>NW_007399034.1:0-866 GCF_000475195.1 Diaphorina citri | reverse complement strand
TAATATGGCGCTGTCACCAACCTTCTTGATAAACGGTACAATCACCTTCTCCAGGACCAGAGAGGACATTTCTGAAACCAAAAATAGGGCAAGAGGGGGTCAGTCGAGGAAGAAATAGATATATGAAACCTACATAAATGATGGCGTAAATTTTTCGTGAAACCTATTGAGACTTTCGATTGGGATTTTGGATTAAACTTCAGTTTAAATTACACCAATTTATACTTTCGAGGTAAAACAGCAGAAAGTGGAAAGTGTGTTTTAAAGCAAATTTTAATAGGGGTTAACCAAGGAGCTTTATTTGTCCCCCTTCCTGCATGGTGTGTAGTTTCACGTAAAAATGAAACACAAAAACATTATTACTAATGTATGTATATGCCATGGTAGACCATAAATCAGGAACTGTGCCTAAAATATTTAGTCAGGTGTTTACTACTAGCCTTGGGAAACCTGATGGTAAACTTGCCAATAACAATAGAACAGAAGATATGAGACAACTTTCCCCCATCAGTTTCATTTTCATTGTTCAATGTCGAATCTCCATAATAATTATGTAGGTATATGGAATAAAGCATTTTGTAATAAAAAAACCCAGGTATACACACAGTACCAGAAGAAGCCCTCCGGATATGAAATAATTCCCGGGGGTCCGAGCTACACTTTAACATTAAAGCTAATCCAATTAGATTGGGCCAATCTAATCGGCTGCTTTTAGACTTTGGATTAAGATTGATCAATCAGATTGCTCAAACTAAGTGACTTTAACTTTGATCACAAAATTAAAGCAAGAAAAGCAAGAATTGATGTCAAGAAGTCAAGATGTTAGAAAGGATTAGGGTTTGGGAGAGTAAGTTTCAAAATTAGGA
>NW_007399033.1:0-866 GCF_000475195.1 Diaphorina citri | reverse complement strand
ATACATTTGTACAACCATCATGTATCCCTAGAATACAGAATTACAAATAATCTGATAATAAATAAATAATGTTACAAGATAATTAAATTTATAAATAAACAAAGTTATGAAATTTACATTTTCATTGTATACCTACAGGATGATGTTGCTAAAGTTAATCCGCTCCTAATCTCTCCTAGATTGTAGGTAGCGTGTAACTAAGTTGTCAACTGGTTTGCTTTCTGTTACACCCTGTTTATTTAATTATTTATTTATTTAACTTCGTAGTGATGTAGCATGTGGCGTGATGTTGCTACATGTAGACTTTGTATAGAGTTGTAGAGGAAGCAATTATCATTTTAACACAGTTTTTAATTAAACAAATTATAATTCATGATGCCTAATTAAGCAATAGGTATTGTTACCTACCTAGGTATGGAGGCAATGAAGAAGGAAACAAAAAACAACACGTAGGTACTATACCTATGTTATTTAATTAAGAACATCAAAAGGATACCTACATAGGTACCTAATATCATTTTTCTTAATAAAAGAACATGCTTTTAAAAATAACATATCTACCTTTTTCTATACCTATCTACTACTTACCCATAGTATCTACAGATCCGCCTTTCACTTTTCTTGAAAAACTAAGGAAGGAAAAAAAGGGGTAGACCTAAAAAACTGATTACACAAAATTCAACTGATTGGCCATAAGGAGTGCGAAAATTAGCTGACTGACCAGAAAGCAATATGCAAAACGGCGGTTTACATCGTTTGGCGAAAGAAAAATTCGGAAAAGTCGTACGATTTTCCAGTAGTACAGGAAAAACCACTTTCGGGATCATAAAACTCAACTGATTGGCAATAAGGAGTACGAAAATTAG
>NW_007399031.1:0-866 GCF_000475195.1 Diaphorina citri | reverse complement strand
GAGAGAGAAAGAGAGAGAGAGGGAGAGAGAGAGAGAGAGAGAGAGAGAGAGAGAGAGAGAGAGAGAGAGAAATAGAGGGAGGGAGAGAGAAAGAAAGAGACTAAGAGAGAGGGAAACATTGTAGGATAAGCAGAGAAAGAGGAAAGAAGATGAGAGAGGGAGGGAAAAAGATTGAAAGTTCTAATGTATTTAATACAATTTTTTATGTACATATTTAGTTATTATTTAATACCTAGGTAATACATATTTTTCTATTTTATTACCTCACACATGGCCTTGATGCTTAGCGTGTAAACAAATAAATAAATAAATAAATTTTATTACCTATTATTATTATTTTTAAAAAGGCTTTAATGGCAGGGAGCTCTTCCACTCAACCAACACATGCATCTAATTTATGACTTCACTTGACCCATTCTCATGAGTAATTTTACTATAAAAATATGCATTGGGGTGTGAAAAATATGCATAGCTTAATAAATATGCATGCAGGTGGTGAAAATTTAGTAAAGAACCCTCTCTCGTTCCTCTACAAATGTAGTAGGTACCTGCACTTATAGTAGGTACAGTCGAACCTGGATATTATAAGAGAAAATTTTCTGGGCCCCTAATTTTCGAGCTAAAAATCTGGATACAAGAGAAAATTACCATGCTGAACCTCGATAGAAGAGAAAATGGATTTAGTGGAAATCTGAATATAAAATAAAAAAAGGGTGGTCCCTCGATTCTCTTATATCCAGGTTCGACTGTAATCCGCTCCCTACTTATAATATTATACTCTTATACTTATACTTATCTTGTTATGGTCGAGATTTAAGAGCGGTCTAATAGGTCCCTTGTTGAAATTAATATACTCAAAAATCCTT
>NW_007399030.1:7167-10642 GCF_000475195.1 Diaphorina citri | reverse complement strand
CGCTGTTTGTTTGCTTTCAACGCTTTCCGCTTGGCACTCTCAGGGGAGATCATCCCTTGTGAGCTACGGGGGGAGAATGCACCAGAGTCTGAACTCATAGGATTAGATACAGTAAGGTGAGGAATCTGCACAGAGTTGAGATTATCCACGGTCATAATGTTAGGTTGGAATAGGAGTGGTGCTTGTAGCGTATTGACGAGGACAGTGGGTTGTCCTAGGACTTGTTGGTTGATTCCCAGGGATGGTATGACTTGGCTGATGGCACCTGTGACGTTGGTCATGAGGGAGGAGGAGGAGGCAGAAGACGTATTGACAGTGACCAGGGAAGGACTAGACTTGTTAGACTGAGGCTGAGTAGCTACAATGAGTTGTCCGTTACTTGACACCAGAATATGACTTGGCAAACTGGTAGACACTTTGATATCTCCTAGCGACACACTAGGGCTCTTGGTCTGCTGAGGGACTTGTGGTAACTGAATGCTGCTCACGACAGACTGGACCATCTCTAATGGAGACTTGGCAGGTAAGGTGACAGGAATGTGAACCTCAGGTTGTGGAGGTGATGCCACGGAGGGTGTGAGGGAAGTATTGGACCTGCCTGCTAGTACAGAGGTGATTGTATTAGAGCTCACTGTATGTCCACTTGCTATCGGCATACTCCTGGCTTGTCGCTCTGGGGATTTACCTCCTGGTGAGGATGGGGTGGAGTAGGGTTGCGGACTATTATTACTATTCATAGAGGAGGTACTTCTCGGACTACTAGCATCAGGAGCTACTAGTATACCCCCTGGTGATCTGTTACTCGTACTAACAGTTCCTCCTTGTATAGGACCTTTCAACTCAGCATGCGGTGTTTTTATTCTCTCCACCGTAGACTCCGAGGTTTCATTCCGAACACTACTGTCCGGGGTTCTCGCTTGCGATGTACTTGTTTCAGTTTGATACCGCCTTGATATTCGATGGAGGTTCTTATTCTCCAACATATCACTGGATACGCGTATATCACATTGTTTGGAGATGGTGCTGTTGAGAAGTGCTGTCTGCTGCGCCAAGTACCCGCTAGGATCGTCCATGAACGAAGGATACGAGGGTGGGTTCGGGTCTTGTCGTGCAAGTTCGGTGGACTGTTTCTTATTCGGCGACTTAGCTGTCTTGGTTCTCTTTTTAGTGACAGGAATAGGTTCTGGCACTGGGTTATACCCAGCAGGACTGATGGTGTTCTGTACATTGCTAGGGTGTAGTGGGGGGACTCTCTCATAAGGACTAGGTGGGGTGGGATTGCTCGGTGTGGTAGGGCGACTGTTCTGCTGCCAGGGTGGGGTAGGGCGTTGGGTGGGCTGTACAGCTTGCACATTGGTCTGTGGCTGCTCAGGTGTCTGGCGTTGGTAATTAAACACGGGTTGAGGTTGTGGCACATGGTAAGTGTTTGATAACCCAGCAGGGGTTGTTTGTATCCCTGGTGGGATAGAGGACCCCGTGCTTTGGTTGGTATTGTTTTGGTATGGACTATCACAGATTGGCTCATAGTTGCACGCAGCGTCAGGTGGGTAGCTACCCTGCGTTACATGGGGTGGGAATGACTCGTATGGTGTACGGGGAGGGTAGGTCGGCTGCCGGTAATGTTGTTGTTGAGGAAGCACACTTAGCTTCTGGTCTTGCACATTGCTCGCTTGATTAGGGAACTTGGTGTAATGTGGTGGTTCACTTGTCACCTGGTTGCTGGATTGATTCTGAGGTTCTGTCTGGTATTGATCTGCGGATTGCTGACTAGGATGAGACTGGTTCTGGCGTTGGTATTGTTGCTGCATCTGAAAACGCACATGGTAATTCCTCATTAGAAACAATTCGTATTTTAGGTGATAATAAATAATGTTCTTTTTCAAAGAGGTTTCATAGAGAGAACTGCAACTGCTAAGGTCTTATCGTCTCAAAATCGAAGAGAAAAGGAAAGCAGGATAGGAGAAACCCAGCCGTTTCGAGAACGAACATTATCCGTTTGGACAAAATCCACCCCAGGCGGGAATCGAACCCGCGGCCTAGCGCTCACAAGGCAAGGGCTACCAACCAAGCTTAGGCTGGCTCCTGAAGTCTTAAGTGATTATCAACTACCAAGAGTGGATTCTAGAATTAACTCCGGGGCATTCCCCCCACATAATATCTACAATTTAATTGGGTGGCATTGTCAAGGAAAGGAACAACCGACATTTGTTCAATCCCATCAGAAAAGTTACAGTCCCTTACCTGTTGCATTTGAGCGAGCTGAGCTTGCATCTGCATCTGCTGTTGCACTTGCAGCTGCTGACTGGACTGCTGACCGAGCTGTTGCATCTGCAACTGCTGTTGCAAGTGCACGGGCTGTTGGGACAGGTTTTGCTGCAGAGGGTTGGCGTGGTCCGAAGATATTTGCTGAAGAGGCTGCTGACTGGGAAGTCCCTGCTGATGCATCTGTTGATTTTGGACTGCCTGTTGTTGTTGTTGCTGCATTTGTTGAGCCTGCAATAGAATAGAACGAAGTGAGCATATCTTCTTTATTTAATTAATTTTTTTCTTTTTTACTTATTTTTATTTATTTTACAAAAAAGTATATCTTTATCTTCTTTATATTAACGGAATATTATTTGAAAGTTATTTTAAAACCAAATTATACATAAAAGACAGCTTTGACCGCAAGAATCATGGCTTAAAATTGAAAAATCCGCTGGTTTAAATGTTGGATCTACCTATAGGTACTAGCAAACAACTAATAATTTATTGTTAACACTGACCGAATGCCTGCAACTCAGTCATTCTAGGATACTGAATTTCAAAAACAGTCATGTGAACTGCCCTTCGTTATGTATCACATTGAATGCACCAGATCTCGTCTGATCACTGAAGTTAAGCAACGTCGAGCGTTGATAGTACTTGGATGGGTGACCCTTCGATAATAACACAATACCTACCAGTTGTGCCTGAACAGCCTGCATCTGGGCCTGCTGCATGGCTTGCATCTGCATTTGCATTTGCTGATTTTGTTCCTGCTCCATCTCTTGCTGACTTGAGGCCATTTGCAAGCCCTGACTCGACGCCACTTGCAAACCCTGACTTGACGCCATTTGCAAGCCCTGTGACGAAGGTATATGAGTCTGAGATTCCTCTCCCTGCTGACTGGGATTGGCTTCCTTTGCGCAAGCGTACATCTCCGGCCCCATCATGGGAGGCGTCCCTTGGTATATCCTTTGCTGACTCAACTGTTGCTGCTGACTCAACTGTAGAATAGAATTGTTTATTTGTATATAATGCCCAAGGGCTTCATACAAAGGTCACTTAAAACTAAAAATTAAAGAAATTTACTATCTAAATCTTCATCGTTTAGAAATTCATTGCAATGAAAATAGGCCTGTCTTATAAAAAAAAACTTTTGATTACATTTTTAGCGTGTAATGCTTAGGCTTTGGACATCTCTGGGCAGTTTATTATAGAACTTAAAGCATAG
>NW_007399030.1:0-4072 GCF_000475195.1 Diaphorina citri | reverse complement strand
TTGCCAGCCTAGTTAGCTTAGTTGGTAGTGCGTCTGCCTTGTAAGCGCTAGGCCGCGGGTTCGATTCCCGCCCGGGGCGGATTTTATCCTGATGGGATAATGTTCGTTCTCGGACCGGCTGGCTTTCTCCTATCCTGTCTTCCTTCTCTCTTCGATTTTCGGGACGATAAGACCATAGCAGTTACAGTTCCCTCTATCAAAACCTCTTAAAAAAAGAGCACTTTCATCAAGAGGTTTGACAGAGGGAACTGTAACTACGGAGGTCTTATCGTTACGAAATCAAAGAGAGAAGGAAGACAGGATAGGAGAAATTCGGCCGTTCCGAGAACGAACCTTATCCGTTCAGGATAAAATCCCGAAATGAAAGAGGGAAGGAAATGTCCTCCTTCCAATTCGAGAACGAACCTCATTTGTTGAGAACCTTTTCCTGGCCCCATTCAGGGTGGATGAGGTTGATTCGAGGAGACGGGTAGCTTGTCACCGAATGGTGGATGAAACCTCGGTCACTAAGAACCTCGAAAAATTAGTGTGTGATAAAGTTAGCCCTGGGAAGGAATTTAACCCACCTCAGCGCTTACAAAGCAGGCGCGCTACCCTCCAAGTTAACCTGGCTTGTATTGTTCTTTTCAAAGAGAGGATCTCACTATATACTTATTTTTCTTCTATCTTTCTTCTCTCCAACAGTATTGTGGCTTCATTATTTTGTTGTTAGAACTTACAGGTTTGCTATGATGATGTTTAGACTGCGACTGATGGTGATGATGACTGTGGGAGCGATGATGATGTGAATGATGGTGACTTCTGCCATAACTACGATGTGTAGGCGGACTACTGGATGATTCGACAAAGTCTTTAGAGGAACCTGGTGTGGGGGGAGAGAAAAGTCCTGTGAGTAAATTGAAAGGATTGAAACTCGTTTGATTAATGCTCCTAAAAGGGGGAAAACTGACGGAAATTGGTAATTCTTATGAAGTGAGGGTTCAAGGGCTGATCACTTTTTTCCAACCAAACTATACCAAGTTATATTAGTTATATAGCAAATATTTTGCTTAGTACAAAGAAGGCCATTTCACAAAGGACTCACTCCGAATTTTCTCACCCAGTCTTTACTCCTCAAATGGGAGAGAGGATCTAACAAAAGAGTGTAAGGTCCCGCGTGGAATAGGGCTCTGGTCTTATACCTACGTATCAGGCAAAATGTACTTACTCTTGACGAAGGTTGTTGTAGAGGAAGAAGGAGGCACACCGGAAGGTTTGGGCGTTACAAAGCCGTCACTGTCTGGATTCACATCGGACCAATCTGTGTTGCTCGAGGATACCAAATGCACCGACGTCGAGGTAGGGGAGGGGTGGTTATCATCAGGCAAGAGAGGGGAGGGAGGTACCTCCAGTGAGTGACAAGGGGAAGGTGCCCCTCCCGCTTCTATAGGACTTAGCGTGGTGGTGTCAGGGGGACTGGAGGTGTAGACACTGCTTGGAGCAGTGGAGGAGATGGTATACACACTGTTAGTAGCACTGGACGAGATTGTTGTGTAAACGCTGGAGGTTCCGGATGGGTTGGATGTGTAAACGTTAGAACCGCTGGATGAGGGTGTGAAGTTGCTTTGACCGATGGAAGAGCTAGTGAACACGTTACCACTGGAGGTTGATGTGTAGAGATTACTACTTAAACTAGAGGTGGAGGGTGTCTGAGACACATAGATTGTGATAGGAGATGCTTGTATCATCTGATTGGAGCTGCTTGTCTGGGTAGGATTGACGCTTGTCTGTGTTGACATGTTGAGACGATTCTGCAGTTGCTGTAGCTGTTGTGTGGTCTGTAGTTGTTGACTTTGTTGTAGCTGTTGTAGTTGTTGTTGCTGCAGTTGTTGACTATTCTGCTGAAGTTGTTGTAGCTGCTGTTGTGTGATTTGTTGGATCTGCTGTTGTTGGGCTTGTTGTAGTAGTTTCGTCTTGTCTTGTTGTTGTATCTGTTGTTGAGGTGCTGTAGAGAGGATGAGGTTGCCACTATTAGTCTTGTCGCTGGTCAGGATAAAATTTCCACTGGTTAGGATTTGCTTGGATTCGTTAGGACTTGTGATGATGAAGCTTTGTCCTGAGGTTTTGCTATCACTTGTGTTCAGGATAAAGTGGGTTTGACTACCAGGACTCTTGGCTTCAGACTTGGGACTCAGAATATAGTTGGTGCTCCCTTGCTGCTTATCCGATGTGGTGATTATAAAGTTCTGTGTCTTGCTGCTGGCATCGTTTATAATAAAGTTTGGTGTTTTGCTGCCAGTTTCATTGATGATAAAGTTCTGACTTGTTTGTTCCTGGTTGGCTTGTTGCAGTAGACTCATCTGTTGTTGTATCAAGGCGTTCTGCTGGAGTACAGCTGTATTTTGGTTATTAGAGGCTGTGCTTGTGTTGTTTGATTGCTGTGATGTGATAGGTATCAATGTCTGTCCACACTGAATGTATTCTTGTTGTGTTTGTCTCTGACTGGTAGGTGAGGTGAATGAGATCTGTTGATTGTTAGGACTCAGGTTAGTAATGATTGGACTCAGCTGACCCTGCAGTTGACTCGTGAACGGATTGTTGACAATCAACTGGTTCTGAGAGTTCGTGGTGATGAATTGTCCTTGTGCTGCACTCGTGTTGGGTCGGGCATTCCCGCCAGCGTTCGGGGATCGGATGACCATACTGTTAGGACTGGTTAGTATACTCTGTCCACCAAACATGCCTGAGGTCTGCACTGGTGTGAGGACATTCAGTTGTACCGCGTCCTGTAGGAGTGTAGCAGTACCATCCTGAGACATGACTGCCATTCCCCCTAGACCCGCAGGTACGAGGAACTGTTGTATTGTAGGAAACTGCTGGACAAGGTTCAGTGGTTGGATAGCGGTTGCTATGAGTTGATTGTTGAAGTTACCCTTGTTCGGGAGAATCAATGTTTGTAACATGGGTTGTGCAAAGCTCTGCTGTGGTTGTACAACCACTGTGCCTGTACCACTCGAGGACCCTTGCTGTGGTGTAAGCAACATAGAGGTTAACTTCTGTGGTGATACTTTGCGCTGTTTGTTTGCTTTCAACGCTTTCCGCTTGGCACTCTCAGGGGAGATCATCCCTTGTGAGCTACGGGGGGAGAATGCACCAGAGTCTGAACTCATAGGATTAGATACAGTAAGGTGAGGAATCTGCACAGAGTTGAGATTATCCACGGTCATAATGTTAGGTTGGAATAGGAGTGGTGCTTGTAGCGTATTGACGAGGACAGTGGGTTGTCCTAGGACTTGTTGGTTGATCCCCAGGGATGGTATGACTTGACTGATGGCGGTGGTGCTTGTAGCGTATTGACGAGGACAGTGGGTTGTCCTAGGACTTGTTGGTTGATTCCCAGGGATGGTATGACTTGGCTGATGGCAGTGGTGCTTGTAGCGTATTGACGAGGACAGTGGGTTGTCCTAGGACTTGTTGGTTGATTCCCAGGGATGGTATGACTTGGCTGATGGCCCCTGTGACGTTGGTCATGAGGGAAGAGGAGGAGGCAGAAGACGTATTGACAGTGACCAGGGAAGGACTAGACTTGTTAGACTGAGGCTGAGTAGCTACAATGAGTTGTCCGTTACTTGACACCAGAATATGACTTGGCAAACTGGTAGACACTTTGATATCTCCTAGCGACACACTAGGGCTCTTGGTCTGCTGAGGGACTTGTGGTAACTGAATGCTGCTCACGACAGACTGGACCATCTCTAATGGAGACTTGGCAGGTAAGGTGACAGGAATGTGAACCTCAGGTTGTGGAGGTGATGCCACGGAGGGTGTGAGGGAAGTATTAGACCTGCCTGCTAGTACTGAGGTTATTGTGTTAGAGCTCACTGTATGTCCACTTGCTATCGGCATACTCCTGGCTTGTCGCTCTGGGGATTTACCTCCTGGAGAGGATGGGGTGGAGTAGGGTTGCGGACTATTATTACTATTCATGGAGGAGGTACTTCTCGGACTACTAGCGTCAGGAGCTACTAGTATACCCCCTGGTGATCTGTTACTCGTACTAACAGTTCCTCCTTGTATAGGACCTTTCAACTCA
>NW_007399029.1:0-866 GCF_000475195.1 Diaphorina citri | reverse complement strand
TTACGACCAAAAGCACGTGCACTAAAAGGTATGTTGTAGGTACCTAATTTTTCGTAAGAGAATTGGATTATTTGAACTAGGTATTATTGGATTATTTGAACCTAATTTTACAAATTTAATGTCCTTCTATTGTGGTCAGCTCTCATGGCGTAGTGGTCACTGCGCTCGCCTTGCACGCGGGAGACCCGGGTTCAATTCCCTGCCTCGTTTCAGTCAGCTCCCATGGCGTAGTGGTCACTGCGCTCGCCTTGCACGCGGGAGACCCGGGTTCGAATCCCGGCAGGGTCAAGAAATTTGTATCATGCAAATGATTGATCCCGTGACTGGCTGTTGCGGGGCCCACTCAGCCTCGTGAGGAAATCCAATCTTCAGCTCCCATGGCGTAGTGGTCACTGCGCTCGCCTTGCACGCGGGAGACCCGGGTTCGATTCCCGGGGGAATGGCGTCAGCTCCCATGGCGTAGTGGTCACTGCACTCGCCTTGCACGCGGGAGACCCGGGTTCGATTCCCGGCGGGGCCAAGAAATTGTGTATCATGCAAATGATTGATACGGTGACTGGGCTGTTGCGGGGCCCACTCAGCCTCGTGAGGAAAATGAGTAGCTATGTAATATAATGCGCATAGCGACCGATGCCAGGATGGTAGGTAAACATTGGATTTTAGGATTATTGAGATTTAGGGAAAATCCTACAATGCTGCAGTGAGCACCAAAGTTGTGACATACTAACACAAAGAAACTGCATTTACATTTTTGTGGTTATCACAATACACAATAGGTACTTTAATACATCTCATTTTCCAATACACGACACAAGTTTTTTTTTTTTTTTTTTTTAAGCGCTTTAATCTTGTCCCACCTCAATAAA
>NW_007399028.1:0-866 GCF_000475195.1 Diaphorina citri | reverse complement strand
TGGTGGGGGTGGTAAACGGTAAAGCTTTGCTAAGTGAAGACGGTTCCGGGTAGGTTCTGGATTTGGGTTTCCGCCAAGTCTACAACACAACGCAGAGGAAACGTACAAGGGTAGAAATTTGACCGACTAGAAGCGAGTGCTCTGTTTAAAGTTTAGAGGGTGAATAGAATTGTTGGATTTTGGAGGATGTGGTGGGGGTGGTAAACGGTAAAGCTTTGCTAAGTGAAGACGGTTCCGGGTAGGTTCTGGATTTGGGTTTCCGCCAAGTCTACAACAACGCAGAGGAAACGTACAAGGGTAGAAATTTGACCGACTAGAAGCGGGTGCTCTGTTTAAAGTTTAGAAGGTGAATAGAATTGTTGGATTTTGGAGGACGGACTCCTAAATTATGAAGCGATAGATGAGATGTGTAGGCTGTAGGTAAGCTGGGAGGTGACATTACGAGTACTTTTAGAGAGAAAAAGAAAACAATACAATGGTCAATGAAAATTTCGCCTCTCGGAAGACACTAAATATAAGTAACAATTTTAAAAGTACTTAGAGTATGAGTTCTAAAGAAAAAAAAATCTACATGAGTTCAATTTTACTGGGTATATCCCAAATTAGTACAAATCCTGTAACCACATAAAAAAATAATATAAGTAACAATTTTAAAAGTACTTAGAGTATGAGTTCTAAAGAAAAAAAAATCTACATGAGTTCAATTTTACTGGGTATATCACAAATTAGTACAAATCCTGCAACCACATAAAAATAATGATAACCCCAGTTAGGGCATCCATGTACGAGTACACTTAAAGGAACTTTGTCCCATTGTTGTATAATATTTAAGAATTGGGAAAATTAACGTACGGTATTCTTCAATT
>NW_007399027.1:0-866 GCF_000475195.1 Diaphorina citri | reverse complement strand
GATAGGTATTCAAGAACAAGATATAAATGTAAAAATGTAAATGCAGTTTCTTTGTGTTATTATGTCACAACTTTGGTGGTCACTGCAGCATTGTAGGATTTTCCCAATATCTCAATAATCCTAAAATCCAATGTTTAGCTCTCTTGCTGGCACCGGTCGCTATGCGCATTTATATGTCATAGCTACTCATTTTCCTCACGAGGCTGAGTGGGCCCCGCAACAGCTACCTGTTGCTATGCACATTTCTACGTCATAGCTACTCATTTTCCTCACGAGGCTGAGTGGGCCCCGCAACAGCCAGTCACGGAATCAATCATTTGCATGATACCAATTTCTTGACCCCGCCGGGAATCGAACCCGGGTCTCCCGCGTGCAAGGCGAGCGCAGTGATCCACTACGCCATGGGAGCTGACCAAAAACGAAATATAGGTAGTATGTAAGTGATAAATGGATTGATGATTTCAAGAATAGACTCCAAAGGAGAGGAGTGTGTCAAATTATGTGACCACCTCTTTCCAATGCACCCTGTATGCAACCCAAGTTATAATATTATACTTAGTATTTATCAGAATTTTATCTAAATTTATGCACAAGAATGTGAATTTAATGTATTTGAAGCTTTGTACCTACAATATTTTATTGTAAGTACCTACCTCAGAATGTTCGAGGTACACCTCTACCTACCTCGAGGTACCTGGATGCTTCGCACAGTATTATTAGGAACATGCTTATTGAGAGGAAGGCAGGACGGTAATTTGTATCCTCAGTAAAACGTTCAAATGGTTCAACTAAACACATCTCATCAAGAACATTGCAGTCAGGTTGATTTGACAACCAATGCTTGAGCTTTTGATAGGGTCAGTTTA
>NW_007399026.1:0-866 GCF_000475195.1 Diaphorina citri | reverse complement strand
AGGTGAGTGGGAATTTTCCAACTGGGTTCAATCGTGCTATCTTTTTGACTCTTTCAGGTTGACCAGGATGCCAAAACATTTACAATTTCCCTTCATACTCGAACATTGTGCGTATATCAAAACACACCGCATCGTGCAAGTATGCGTACATCCGAGTACGTATCAGTGTTTACTTGGGATGGAAAATAAATTGTTTTGGATTAGGGTAGCGTAAACCGAAATGGCCACTATAGGCAAACGGTAAACCCCATATCCCCATAATAAGCATACAAATTTAATAATGTACCGTCCCCCACCCTTTCCCTGAAAAAATTAATTATACATACTAGGCTTTTCATTTTTTCCGGTCTAATATCAGTGAAAAGCTTTGTGCAATAAGAACCGTGATACAAGACGTAATGTAAAGGGAATGAGAACATTATTTTAAAGAGGAAATGAAAATAAACAGTACTAAATAAATAATGAAATTGTAATAGTCCAATGAATGAAATATTGCAACTTCCTGTCTATACTTATTACGAGTAAATTAGGTATTTTGTACCCCAAAAGTTTCTCAAGTAACTTTTCAAGTGACGAATTTTATGCCTAGAGCTAACATTTTTACTTTTATTTTTAGTTATTCTACACTCTACAGGTAAAGGAACCATTTTTTTACCTCAATTATTTCTGTAAAATATACGTAAGAATCTTGTAGGTATACGTTAACGGAGTTTCTTCTCTTTGAATATTTTTCCCCTTTTACTGTTGCCACAGTATTATGATTAGGAGATGGAAAGATCCCACTATTCTATTTTTTATCTACCTTTTTAGAGGTTGACTTATTCTCAAAGGTTTTTCCTAAAAATTGCAAAGGAATATAATATTAG
>NW_007399025.1:0-866 GCF_000475195.1 Diaphorina citri | reverse complement strand
CCCAGTTTTTCGTGTCTGCTGAAAATGCTGGTTCTCAAATCCTTCAACCTTCTCTCAATTTCAACTTGGCAATGTTTTCCTTTTTATTTTCATGTTAATAATAGGTAATACCGTATTTAAGTATTAATTTGAGAAGGAAAAACATTGCCAAGTTGAAATTGAGAGAAGGTTGAAGGATTTGAGAACCAGCATTTTCAGCAGACACGAAAAACTGGGAATGCAGTTTAAAGGAGGGGGAACATAGACTAGTTGAAATTGAGAGGAAGTTGAAGAAATTGAGGGAGGATCAGGATTTTCAGCTGACACGAAAAACTGGGAATGCAGTTTGAAGGAGAGGAAAAAAGCTTGGCCATATTTTCTGATCTCACCACTTTTATAGGCCGACATTTTTGGATAGGAACTTGGCCTTTTTTTCACATTAGTGTTTTTGTGGGGTTATGTATACTACTCCTAATCTATTTTTGGATAGGAACTTGGCCTTTTTTTCACATTAGTGTTTTTGTGGGGGATCTCACTCCTTTTTTCTAAGTGTGTATTTACACATCATTAGTAGGTACAGATCTCCTTATCATCTAGCTAGCTATTTGCGAGCTTTTGAAAATTTTCCGTGAGTTGTTGTTGTTGTTGTTGGTGTTGTTGTTGTTGGTGTTGTTGTTGTTGTAGGTGTTGTTTTTGTTGTTGTTGTTGGACTCGCCATTGTTTTTTACAACCAGGTCACAAATGTCTCATTTTGTTGTCTGGGTTGTTTGGTTTCTAACTTTTATCTCTCTCTCTCTCTCTCTCTTGATCTATGTACTTTATTTATTAATAAGTGTAGTTTATTTTCACACAATTTACCAACGCAGTCTTACATACATACGTGGGGC
>NW_007399024.1:0-866 GCF_000475195.1 Diaphorina citri | reverse complement strand
TTGAATCGTTCTGAGATGACCATATGGTAAGAAACACAATTTTCTATGTAAAGGCCTCCTGCGGATAGAATAAAATAAACCTTGTTTTATGTTTATGCTATCTGAATGGTGTATTCCGTTTCTACCGGCAATAATGGAATATATTTTGTTTTTACTGCCAAAACAAGACTGCTAGAATAAAGCAATTACTTGGAGGAATATACAAAATGGAAATTTCCTTAATTTCCTTGGGCATTTTAAAATTAGGTAGGTATCAAATGCTGGGAATTGACTATCAGGTCATTTTCCTCGCATTTTAAAATTAACAGCCATATATCTGTTTTCCAATGGACGGCCGGCTTTTGTTCAACAGTGTGCATTACTTGATGCTTTTATTTTCAACTCTTAAAACCCTGTTGGATTTACTTTTAATGTCAGGCAAATATGGCGCCGTTTAGAGCGCCAAATGTGGAACACGAAACGAACAGGGGCATCAACCAGGTCAGCATGGGTAAGATTTTGGCACCGAACGTCTGAAAATGCAGTGGAAGAAGAATAAACTTTTGGGTGGAAGTAACCATTAGGCGAGATTAACACCGGAGGCTTTCTTTACGACCTATCCCTTAGATGTCTATTGTTATCTGGTTTAATTCCCAAATATATGAGGATAAAATTGTACACCTCAGGTGTATAGTATTGGCTTGAGCCCTAGTTTTCTTATACTTATACGTATACAACTATACACTATACATTAATATAGGATAACTATTCCTCACGTTAAATACCAGGGGTAATGGATGGAAGAGAACACCTCAGGCACTTGTCCCGCCCCGCGGCCCTTAGTTGGAATATTTTGTAAGTACCTAAATTTTATGACTTTTTTTACG
>NW_007399023.1:0-866 GCF_000475195.1 Diaphorina citri | reverse complement strand
TGGGCGCCAGGTCATGTGTTGGTAGGAAGCTGGCTCAGACCCAAATGTGCTTGACCATCGCTCAGGTAAGTCACAAAACCAGCTCGCAATGACATAGGGCGTTTATTATAGAGATGGTAGAAAATGTGGCAGTGTATGGCAGAAAAAAAAAAAGATATCTTTTCTTTACTGTGCCATCACCATTCGGCTACAACTGAAGCCGCTACAACAACAACAACAACTTATACCAATAATAATCCTCAGGTAGGTAATCTTGAAGTTTGGTGCAATTAAATTTGACCGGTTAGAAAAAGTTAATGAACGAAATAACGTTAGAGGAAATTTGCTCATAAATCGGTCGGTCGATGTCGACTGAAACCGTATACTGCCTGGACAACAAAAATTCACCTCGTCGATCGATGTCCATCGACTATGTGTGGGCACAGCTTGACATTTTGGGCCAAATTGGACCTTGAAAAAAAAATCCGAGTGGATGCCCTTTGCACTCAGCCTTCAATTGTATTTTTTAATTTGATATTTACGAGGCAGAGTGTATCCTTCTATGCTTTTCTTTAAATGTATTTGCAATAATTCGTATTCCCTCCTGTTTCTTTTGCAGATCGTTAATAACTACCACATCAAAGTAGACAAACCAGTGGATGTTGTGTTGAAAATGATACCAGTTCCTTCTGAACCAATCAAATTTCAGCTCATACCTCGATAAAAACTATGGACACATTGATAACTATGGACTTATGGACCCAATGATTCAGGATCACAAGAACTTTTGATCATAAGACCTCCCAAAACCAAGTGATGATGTACTGTGTTTGTGTTGAATGTTCTTCGTTTTTTACTTTCCTTATCCTATAGGAAGGAAAGTAATG
>NW_007399022.1:0-867 GCF_000475195.1 Diaphorina citri | reverse complement strand
TTATTCTTAAAATTATAACATTCTTTAGTCCAAATAATTTGTAAACATGTAAACAGACTAAGAAGCATCAAGTTTAGGGTCATTAACCTCTGTTGCTTCAAACATAAAACCATTAAACCTCCTGGGCTTTTAGGAGATTCTTCAGCAAAGGATCAACTGACCACTCAATTTTCCGGTTTTCCAGGTCAGAAATCTTGAACAGATGAGACAGTTTGGTGTCTGTTTCGACTGATAAAGAGAAATAAAACACCTGCGCTTACCTGACTCCTGCAAATACCTGTAGACCAGGAAATTCACCTCATCGCTTGAATATGTCATATTGCCAGACATACTCGACGAGTGTTTGAACTGAGTTGGACAAAACCCTATGGTTTCCGGCGTATAAAACTCAGTCCGGCGGAAAAAAGGTTAAATGAAACAGCAAAAACTTCTTCCTCTGCGGAATATTGGATATTGGAGCAGAGCAGACTAGCAGAGAGCAGTCGAAATCGGAAAATCCGGAAACGGAAAAGCGAGAAGCGAGATCGAAATCGAAAAGAAAACACAAACAAAAAAATAGCCGGACAAAAACCAGTGTTGCCAACAGAAAAGTTCGGTTAAAAATATTTCACTACTTTTTTTTTGCAAGATTTTTGATTAATCTGATTAGAACATTTTATAAAGCTTTTTCCATAAATTGAAGGCCGATAATCCATAAAATGAAATTAATAATCAAAAATGTCCAATACAAATTTTCCGCCTCTGCGGCTTTTTAACGCTCCTTCAACATTTTTTCCTGCTGAAAATTTTCCCTCTTCTGCCTTAAAAGTCACCCATGACGTTTGCGATAACTTCTCATCGGTCCTCGTTTTCTCCCCTCCTGCAAGA
>NW_007399021.1:0-867 GCF_000475195.1 Diaphorina citri | reverse complement strand
ACACGAGACACGCTAAAATGTGCGCTATTAGTTTTCAAAAATTATCGTATTCCCCAGAGTCAGAGATAAACAGATATACGTCAGAGAAACGTCCCATGGCATCCCATACATTACCCACTCTCCCCCTGGGAACCCCATCACCATCATCCTAACCATTACACCGTCTACTCGTCATAACAATCTGCACACAAAGAGATATTTTATTTACTTTACGATTTCATTTATTTATTTTTTTTCATGATCTTTTCATAAGGCAAATTATCTTCGGACCTATCGTCCATGGAAAAGTTTTGTAATGAAGTTTCATTGGGATTCGAGGTAATACGTAACAAGTTGGTGAGTTGTTGTGAGAACTGTGGGGGACGAGGTAAAGGGGAACGAAGGAGTTTCTACAAGACCCTCCTTGTCTTCCTCCAAGGTATAGTGGATTGGTTTCTCCAATCTTCCTATTGAAGATTGTTCCATTCGATTGCTATTTCTGATGCTTCCAACTTTTCCGACCGTCCCGCCAAGTTCATAGATAGATATACCTGATAGATTTTGTCTACCTATGTACCTACATGTGTATTATGAAGGTGTAATGTGTGGATGTACGAGTAACCTGGTTTGGATGATACGAAGTTATAGCTAGTGTAAAGTTGTAAAGCTACAAATACTGCGCGGATGGACAGCGGTCCGATTTTGACATTAAATATGGCAAATTGGCAACTATGGCTAGCACATTAAGAAATTTGGTCATTTTAAGGGTGTGTTTATGAACAGGGCTGAGATGAGCTCGGACGACGTGATATAGCTGTCCCGGCGGCAATTTTTAAAATTCATTTTATATTTATTTTTGTTTGCTTTGTAATTTGCTTGTTTTTAATA
>NW_007399020.1:0-867 GCF_000475195.1 Diaphorina citri | reverse complement strand
TAGATACTGGATGAACAAGATCTAAACAACTTGACAACAATGGTGATCCGGACTTGGAAAGTAAGTAAGTAATAAAAAAAGGAATGAAGCAGTGTTAATGTGAATTCTTAAACTTCCTGGCGATCTTACGTAAGGCTTTTCTATGCACTGATTTACGTTGATCCTGGGATTCGAACCGCAGTTCGTCGTTTACCAATACAATACCTACAACTGGCTTCTTTTTTTCACCTCATTTTCTAACGCGCTGTTTCTCATTCTTTTCGTGTTAACCTTCATCCCCCAGGATGTGTGAATGTGTAGACCGAAAAATTACAAAAGAAAAAAAAAAAAAAAAATGCGGCGCAGTTATTTCATGTGCAAATGGAGGACTTAAGCCCTTAGCCTAGTGGGATGAAGAAAGATTGGAGAATTAATGTTGAACAGGCTTGGGAACATTACTTGAAGGAAAAAAAAAACTGTTGTGACGCAGTGGGAATAGGGTGGAAAATCTTGAAAAAGTAGACTGGAAATTTGGAAAAAATGGACTGGAAAACCGGGAAAAGTCAGGGAATTTTATTTTTCCATTTTGGTAGACACCCTGTAACAATAGCTTTATTGAATCACGAGATCCATTGAACCACCCAAATCTCCCAACACAAAGTCAAAGGAGAAGAAGAAAATCCTGAAGGGATAAGGTTCGTACCTTGGAACGGCTGGCTTTCTCCTATCTTGTCTTCCTTCTTTTTTTCGATTTCGGGACGATAAGACCCTAGCAGTTATAGGTCCCTCTAGTGATGGGTCGTGGGTAATTACCCACTGGGTGGGTAAATAAAAATTGGGTATTTACCCGGGTATTTATCCACCCCCAGGGTGGGTAAATACCCGGGT
>NW_007399019.1:0-867 GCF_000475195.1 Diaphorina citri | reverse complement strand
TGATGCTTGGACTGCAATCTGAGATAAAAACTTTGAAGGTGGGGTCTGACTGAATTCAGAACTCATTATCAGACTGGAAGTTGGAATCTCAAGGCTTGGTGGCGCAGAAAACTGCTGAGTCGTTGTGAGACAACAGAAGAGCTGAAATCTTTATAACCACGTCAGACATAATGATATCTACATTGACTGATACATACTTTCAATCCAAGTGATGAACTTGAAGTCTGAACTTTAGTTTAAACGTTAAGATGTGCTGTTTAATACGAGTGATTATGGTAGAGAGAATAGCAGGGAGTAGATACCTAGTAATATGTATCTCTTATGATGTGTGGTCTGTGGTATGTTAACGTTTGAACTTTTTGGCGCAGAAAACTGCTGAGAAAAGTACTTGTAGGTAGGAGATAGGTACCCTAAGTACAGAGGAGGACACGTACGCAAGACATTGGTTATTAACTTATTAGTATTAGGTATAAGAAAAGAATACAAGTATGAAATGTGGCGATAAAACTTTCCTCGTGACTTTAGATGCTATTTTACTCTTGAATGTGAGCTTTCCGAATGGAAAATAACCACCACCCTCTGAAATGTGGCGATAAAACTTTCCTCGTGACTTTAGATGCTATTTTACTCTTGAATGTGAGCTTTCCGAATGGAAAATAAAGTTTCCGCAGAGAGAGAGAGAGAGAGAGAGAGAGAGAGAGAAAATCAACCATGATAAAATAAAGTGAGAACTGAAAAGTTAAAAATTAAAAAATGAGTAATTTTTAGGTAGGTTAGGTACATATTATGTATGTATATCATAATAGGTACGTGCAACTTTGTTTTCCAAGAACTCATTCATCATGGTGGCATCAAAATTGCATTGCA
>NW_007399018.1:0-867 GCF_000475195.1 Diaphorina citri | reverse complement strand
AAAGAAACCGCACCAACGTCAAAATAAATTGTGTCAAGCGAAAAGACAAAAGGTTCTGGAAACCCAATTTAAGAATGAGGAAGAGGACGGGTAATAAATTTTAAAATTTCATAAACCTTTTGTCACATTTCTGACGTTTAATTAGCGTTTCTCTGTGTCGGGGTATCAGCGTCAGATTATAATTTGAGCCCCCTTTATCTACCAGTGTTATTGAGTGATTTCCAGGCTCTCATTTGAGAGGGAAACCAGTGCTGTAAAACTAATGGTGTGTCCACACTTAATAGGTGAGCGGCCGTCAATCGATGTCGACTGAACCATCCACACTGCCTCGACAACATAGATTCATTGACGGCCGGTTGACTATGTTTAGACACACCTCAACACTCAACCAAATGGTCAAATGAGTGAAATTACATATCACTAAAACGAACCTTTGCAAAAATACTACCCATATTTCCTGTAGAAGGTGACGAGAATTTTGTCTCACTTAATTTTCTGGACCAAAATTCCATACAGCGGAGAGAGCAGTAGTTCCTAAAGTTGAGTAAAATTGTGGTTGGTGTCCGAATGGGTTCCCATCTGGGCAATTGCGTGCTGCTGGTTGTTCCCGGCCCCACTCAGGCTGGGTGAGATTAACGTGAAGCTGCTAGCTTATCGCCGAATAGACCGTAATACCCGCTATTCCATAATAGGTACCTTAGTAGTTACAACAATCCATAATCTCACACTACCCCACAGGCTCCTCTTCCAAACAGATCTAGGGACGTGCCATTCTACAAACCGTATTAGTATATGCATGATGAGAATTAATATCATCAAACCAAAAGTTCCAAGCATTCAGCAAAAATAACGCATGGAAAAACAGAA
>NW_007399017.1:0-867 GCF_000475195.1 Diaphorina citri | reverse complement strand
TTATTATATTTTTTTAAGTTTATACCTACCTACAAATGAATCATTTTGTAACAATAGTGGACTTTATTATTTAATGGTAGGTATAATAGGAGATTTTTCGAACGGCCCAAAACTCCAAAATCCAATCAGGGACCAAAAAAATCATCGTCATTCCCAGGAGTCGAACTCCGGACCTCGACAAACCCTGTACATAAACCGCGCACTATGCCGTTCATGTAGTCTTATTCAAAACATCTTTTCAAAATGATACCATTTTCCATTATCTTCATGAAATCTCTCTTCTCTATCTTTTCACAATATTATATATCTCTTCACAATATTGTATAACTCTTCACAATATTATATATCTCTTCACAATATTGTATATCTCTTCACAATATCATCCCTCCTACGCTGTACATTCCAATATACTCCCCACCAGGGGCGACTGGTGAGTGGTATGTAGTCTTATTCAAAACATCTTTTCAAAATGATACCATTTTCCATTATCTTCATGAAATCTCTCTTCTCTATCTTTTCACAATATTGTATATCTCTTCACAATATTGTATATCTCTTCACAATATTGTATATCTCTTCACAATATCATCCCTCCTACGCTCTACATTCCAATATACTCCCCATCAGAGGCGACTGGTGAGTGGAGAATCGTGGGTTCGATTCCCGGCCGGGTCGAACTTTATCCTAAATAGATGAGTTTCGTTCTGGAAACGGCAGGATTTCTCCCATCATGTCTTCCCAGCTTAGTTCCATACACAAAAAGCTCACTCTAAGGCTTAGGTGTAGGGACAAAGAGCCCTAAAAGTTAGGTTAAGCTTAGCTTCGTTCTAAGAACGGCTGACTTTTTGCTATTCTGTCCTCCTCTTC
>NW_007399016.1:0-867 GCF_000475195.1 Diaphorina citri | reverse complement strand
GTGTTATCTGGACAGAGGTTATGTGCTATAGCTATTGCTGGAGTATATAGAACAGTAAGTCTTGACGCATCGTTAGTACTTGCTGCATGTATGCCTATCGATAAAGTTATATCTATTGCAAGAATGAGAAGTCTGGTGAAAAAGGGAGCAAGAATGGAGTATAGAAATGAAGTATATGAAGATGGTAGAAGTTTGAAAGAATTTGTAGAAGGAATAAGAGACATGGAAATGCGAAATTGGCAATCAGAATGGGAAAACTCGACCAAAGGACGAACAACCTATGAGTGGATAAAAAACATAGAAGAATGGTTAGCGGTATGGTCTGAAGTTTGGGGTAAGATGTCTAGAGGTTTAACGGAAATTATGACTGGACACGGAGAGTATGGGTATCATTTGCATAAAATAGGTAAAAGACCGTCATCATTGTGCATAAGATGTGGTTTGGTTGATACGTCAGTACACAGAGTTAGAGAATGCTGTCTGTATGAAAGAGAGAGAAACGATCTATTAAATAGACAAGAGACATGGCCAGAAAACCCATTGGAAACAGTAAGGTTGTTAATTGAGAGAGCTGATCTGGTCGAAAAATTTAATGAATGGAGGATGTAAGAGTGAAAAGCAATTAAGTATGTAGGTACTAGTAAAGAAAATACAAAGCTTCGGTTATGACACCTCTATGGCAGCTCAAACCGAACCGAACTGAGAGAGAGAAGGTTATTCAAATTTTGAGGTTTCGAAGTGGAAAGAATGAATCTGAAGAAAGTGAAAAGGGTGAGAGAAAGAAAGATCAAAATCAGAAAGGAAATATTAAAGAAAAAGAGGAAAAGTGAAGAAATATCAAACGAGGGAGAATTATCTCAAAGAATG
>NW_007399015.1:0-867 GCF_000475195.1 Diaphorina citri | reverse complement strand
TGCGGGAGTAAAGGGACTTTTCAGTCTCATTCTGGCAGTATAAGCAGGGTATATTCTATTCTATTCTATTCTATTCTAGTATTATATTGACACCTTTGCAGGAACAAGCTTGGGGACACTGTCAACTGTCTGGCATTTCAAAAGACCATCCTTAGTGACAAGGCTGGGTATTTGATGCGGGAATATGTCAAATATAGTTTGTATGATAGAATCAGCACTCGGCCGTTTCTCTTGCCTATTGAGAAGAAATGGATTGCATTCCAAATATTGTATGCTCTACACCAGTGTCACAAAGTAGGGGTAAGTGCTATGAGTCAGGGTAATTCCTTTCAATACAAGAACCAGATGTAAAACTAGTTTAGAAGGTGTTCAAGTAGATTAGGTATGTACCTATCATTTAAAGAGTCTTAGTAGTGCAGTTGCTAATAAGACATTGGACTTATCATGATTTGAATTGTAGCAGTGTACAATAATGGAGTAAGAGAAAGGACATTATGTAAGTTTAGGTTCAAACAATTAAGTTCCTTTTTTACCACTTTCTTGCAGGTATGTCATGGTGATATCAAGCTCGAAAACCTTCTTATTACATCCTGGCATTGGTTACTCCTAGCTGACTTTGCCTCATACAAGCCAACCTATCTCCCTGATGATAATCCTGCTGACTTTTCCTATTTCTTTGATACATCACGACGTCGTACTTGCTACCTAGCACCGGAACGATTTGTCAAGAGTACAACTGGATCAAGTGAAATGATGTCTCACAATATGTTTGTAGATGAGGGGGGAGTGGAGAAGGGAGAACTTACACCCACCATGGATATCTTTTCTGCTGGGTAACTTGAAATTAATTATAAGGAATTATAATTA
>NW_007399014.1:0-867 GCF_000475195.1 Diaphorina citri | reverse complement strand
CTGTGGATGATGTTGGTGCAGAACATGATATTCGTGATTCATTAATGAAACAGATTCAAATCTCAATTCCAGGAGATGGACAAGCAAAGTCATCTTCTCCAGTCTTGTTTGACATTCAAAAGTTCTCACATTTTACATGATCGGAAGTTGAAAACAGCGAGGTGTGGTCTCTAGCTTGGAGCTTGGTGTCGATCAACATTTAGATTACCAGGTCCTTCTACCGTCTAGCTTGTACGTTTCAGATTTCATTCATTATCCAACTCTTTTTGTTCTCTTCCATTCATTAAAGACAATACCATTATTTCATTCCCTGTTAATGGTCAGTTCTGACTTCACCAAGTGTGCACAATGCACATGGAATAACTTTTTGTGTAATGCTTTTCTACTTAGCATCAGCTCAATGTGTGATAAATCTTCTTTACCGTCCCTAGACCAAAACCTAGTCCATTTCGTCAGTGGACGACAAAAATATTAGAAGTCCAAATACGAAAATACATCTTTGTGCAAACTAGTATCAACAAATTTGAACTCCCCAAAGTACTGTTAGATGACCAACAACCTTATGCAATAAATGCACTTCCCTCCTGTGATTACGAGCGATAATGATCAATAAAATAAGGTAATCAATGAACACAAGGATATAATGTGTTCCTCTTCACCCATATGGAGAACAGGTTACCAGAGGATTTCCTATGTTCAGTTCAACAGGAACCAGGATGAATCAGAGGAAATAGAATAAGTACTAGAGGAACACCTATAGACAATCTAGACATGGTTCGGAACTACTCATACTGTTAGTTCAATAGGAAGAAAGTCCTGTGGTCAATTATCCCTACGTGATTCAAATAAATTTCTTTTCATTGAGGA
>NW_007399013.1:0-867 GCF_000475195.1 Diaphorina citri | reverse complement strand
AAAAATTTTGGAAGGAAACTTGTAATGTAGCAGAAATGATGATTGAACAAATGATACCTACAATAGTTGCATTACCAACCTAAATAAATACCAACATAACTCATGGCTTCAAAAGTTCAATTTAATTTAATACAGCTATAAATATGTATTTATTTTTTGTACAGTACCCTATCAGAGCTATTAATTGTTCCCTACCTTGCTGAAGGTACCAATAAGGATTTGATAATGAATAAAAAGTGAATTGTATGGGGTGAAAAAATGATAATTGAAGGGTGGATTCTTGAGGAAAAAAAAAATCATCACTAGGTCAAATGTCCAGCTAAACCTACCACCCTAGTAGGTAATATTGAACTGGCTAGAATATCAGCAATATTGGAGTTAGAGAGTGAAGGTGTCAACAATCTTAAAGTTGAGTAGAGCTAAACTTTGCTTGGGCTCAAAATGACTTTAAAATGATTGATATGATAATAGATAGTTGAGCACTTCTGTTTTCTTTTTCTAGAAGGCAGGTAGGTCATTTGGCTTCAATTTGTATAAACTAGGTATAACTGTTCAGCTGTGTCCACGCATAGTCAACAGCCACTGATTGATAAGGTGAATCTATGTTGTTGAGACAGTGTGAACAGTTTCAGTCGACATCAATGGATGGCTGTCAACTACATGTGGACACAGCTTTAGAGGTAGTTGTCTTGAGCAAAAACACACTGAGGTGAAGAAGTAATTCACAGAATAGAAAGAGACCAGACTGTATCAATCTATCATTCATGAAAGCCAGAGAGGTCAAGTAAGAACAACATTGTACGGTTCACAACTGCCTTTCATACCTTGCTCCATCAATGACCATTTTCCTCTACAAGTTTACAACCA
>NW_007399012.1:0-867 GCF_000475195.1 Diaphorina citri | reverse complement strand
AGGAGGATGGGGCAGGTGTAAAGTTCTCGCGAGCAATAAATTACCAGTCTAATAAATCAGTATCATGCAACATAAGGGACTGTTGTACACCAGGTTTTTATACATCATGTTTTTGTGCACCAGGTTTTTGTATTGCTAAACATATTATTTTTTTCCCTCCGACAAAAAGCAAACATTTTCTTCTAAGAAGTATGATGATTAGAATAACCTCTTCTTGGAAAAAGTGCTCATCCCGAAAATATCCCCCCCTCTTTTTTTATGCTTATATTTTTCTCTCCTTTTTCCACAAGAACAAGCACGATATTCAAATATGAATCCATTATGCCACCCTCCAATATCTTACATCCGGCTAATAGGTATACAAGAGTATATGGAGATACATACGCATGACATACGAGTATGTAGGGAGGATGGGTAAAGATTAAAGATACTAAATATATGTACAATATGATAAGTATTATAAGTATGATGTATGATATAGGCGAAATTTGGGGATTTTTTTTTAGGCGGAAAAGCCCCATCCTATAATATGAGAACAACTGGGTAGAAAGCTCCTACAGGAGATCCCTGGCAAAAGAAAGCCATTATAAAAATTAATAATAATAATAAATATGCTGTACGTATAAGCAACTTCAATAGAGGATATCAAGGCATTTGCAGCAATGCCAGCTTAAGTAGTCTTCTGCAGATTATGACGATGGGTCAGCTCCCTTGGCGTAGTGGTCACTGCGCTCGCCTTGCACGCGGGAGACCCGGGTTCGATTCCCGGCGGGGTCAAGAAATTTGTATCTATCATGCAAATGATTGATTCCGTGACTGGCTGTTGCGGGGCCCACTCAGCCTTGTGAGGAAAATGAGTAGCTATGA
>NW_007399011.1:0-867 GCF_000475195.1 Diaphorina citri | reverse complement strand
GATTGTTACGTGGGAAGCTTATTGGACAGGATTACACAGAAAGGAACCAGCCAACAGAAACCAACTTTCAAATCCCTTTAAAAACGCGTAGCTATTAGTTATTTTCCTTAAGATCTGTAATGTGCACTCAGGATAGCTATCTACAGTATTATATATCGAAGGTAAAATTTCTATATTTTTGGATGGTCCTTTTCTGCTAAATGCTGTCCAATTGAGGCGTTCTCTACCAATTGACTCTTAGAGCTCCATTTTTATATGTAGAGTCGAATTCATCGATGAATGAGGATGAAGGCTGCGATTAAACCTGCACACTGCTGTGTAAGAGCATTTTGTTCCAGATCGAAGGTAAAATTTCTATATTTTTGGATGGTCCTTTTCTGCTAAATGCTGTCCTATTGAGGCGTTCTCTACCAATTAACTCTTAGAGCTCCATTTTTATGTGTAGCGTCGAATTCACCAATGAATGAGGATGAAGGCTGCGATTAAACCTGCACACTGCTGTGTAAGAGCATTTTGTTCGGAGGGAGTTTTACAGTTGACTAACTATAACTACTAGTAACTAGATAGTTTTTTGAGAAACTTTTGGAGGGGAAGGGGGGGGGGATCTCTGTGACTTTGTTGGATGATATGCTGAATTTACGGCTCAGGGTTGTAATACTTCGCTCAATCCGCAATAAGCCACTACTACTTTCTTCTGTGTTCATTCTGGAACAGCGGTGATACTTCATCAGTATTCTTCTTAGGTTAATTTTATTGGGAATTTCTTCTGTGACTAATATTCATTGGAATTCCTTTTATTTCCCAGGTGTGGATCCATTCAAGTCGGAAAATATATCGGAAACAGTTCTCATGCGATTACTCAAGCAA
>NW_007399010.1:0-867 GCF_000475195.1 Diaphorina citri | reverse complement strand
TTTTTTCCCCCCCCCAAAAACTTAAGTACCATTTGCGGTACTTTTAAAATGCTAGAAACCACTTGATTGTGCAGGGATAGGAGTCTGCCAAGAACTGGCAATTCATATACAGTTTCATTACTAGTCACCAAAGATCCTTGGCCAAAATACCCATCCGGGTCCCAATTTTTGTTATCATAGCCCCAGTTGCATAGATCTCGTTGGCATTGCATACATTCTTCCTGCGGATATAGAGTTTGACAGAAATCCTTGGTCCCTGGTGTCCATCGAAGAAATAATCGAGTGGGTGCATACGTCCAGAGAGGAGAAAATGTTTGTGTTTTTTTCGGACAAAAAAGTACACACCACAATTCGTCGGTATCCGTGGTGTTATAAAATGTTGCTCGCGGCGTCAGTCGAGAGACAACGTAACAAGAGTCTCCTAGATACTCCGTAGCACAGGTGTAGCAGGTTATATTGAACCTGAGCTTATCGTTTAATGCATGTATACAATACCAAGTATGCGTGAATAACATTACTAGAAAATATGACAAATTCATTATGACAAATTTTCTAGTGCAACGAACAAGATTTGTTGTTAGCAAATGATGTGGCGATTCAAGTTGCAGAGTATCTGACGGTCATTGGTCAAAGCGAACACGGAAAGTAAGAAGTACCTATTGTCCTTATTAGGAGTAGGTATTTATTTGTGAAACACTAAATTTTGACAGTTCAGTGATTATTTCCACACAGACTGATTGTCCTTATTAGGAGTAGGTATTTATTTGTGAAACACTAAATTTTGACAGTTCAGTGATTATTTCCACACAGACTGGCTTACATTCAGGAAAGTTATTTCAGTTCTCAGGTTCTCATTGTAGCCAGCGG
>NW_007399009.1:0-867 GCF_000475195.1 Diaphorina citri | reverse complement strand
CCAAATAGAACTATTGAGAAATACCCCTAGGGATTTAGGTACTTTACTTATTAAGTAAGTAGATAGGTTTCTTCCTACGTTTGCTTTTTTTTAAATTTAATTAAACTGAATGCATTTAAATATCGTAATTTCACCTTTTTTTTAGAAAACTCATGAAAAAAGCTCCAACAACCTGAACTGACATAGAAAATGGAATTAAATTGAAAAGAAGGATTTCCATAATAAGATAGCACCCCAAATAGAACTATTGAGAAATACCCCTAGGGATTTAGGTACTTTACTTATTAAGTAAGTAGATAGGTTTCTTCCTACTTTTGCTTTTTTTTTAAATTTAATTAAACTTAATGCATTTAAATATCGTAATTTCACCTTTTTTTTTAGAAAACTCATGAAAAAAGCTCCAACAACCTGAACTGACATAGAAAATGGAATTAAATTGAAAAGAAGGATTTCCATAATAATGATGTTGTAAGTGGTTTCCAAAATCCAACCTTTGAGAAACACTAAGCAAGCACAAATAATAGTTCCATAGTCGGTAAATATGTACCTACCTAATTTGAATCCAGTTGCTACGGCATTTGACTCATAACCGCGGAGTCTGCAGTTCGAATACCAGCAGGGACAAATATTGTCTATGGAAAGGTTATTAAATACACCTAGATCGTACGATATGGCCAAAGTGGGTTCTTTCACCTGCTTAGGTATCTATAATAGAATACAACTAGATATTCCAATCCAAGATGATATTTTCCTCTTTTGGAAACCACTGGATCTAGTCAGCTAAGTTTAAACTGTAACTTGTCTTGTTGCTTTTTCCACTTTCTCAAAATATCAGCACTACGAAGTGCAGCAAAAAAAAAGTTATGA
>NW_007399008.1:0-867 GCF_000475195.1 Diaphorina citri | reverse complement strand
GAGCTTCCTACTCGTTTCAATTACATTATTGAAATTAAATTTCTCTCTAGAATCAATGGAAAACAAAAAGGAGGAAAGCAGGGCGAACCTTATAGGTATTTCTCTTTATTTTTCGTTCAAGAGGATCAGAACCTTTTAAAAATTACGTCTTTCTATTTTTAGAATAACTACACACATTACCTAGTTCCCTTTTCCTCTCTCTCTTTCTCCCCCCCTTTCTCTCTCTCTCTCTCTCTCTCTCTCTCTCTCTCTCTCTCTCTTTCAATTACTTGTTGAGGAAATGTAAAATTTCTATTTTGATCAGCAAATAATCTGTATAGGTACGAGAATGCATACAAAAAATCCAATGGCTTTCCCATTTCGCAAATAACACTCAAAAAGGTTGAAAAGGAAGCTAGGGTAGCATCAAATGCTAACAAAAAAGCTTAAAAAATGGAGTCCTAAAAATAACGAATGTCACACAAAACTTTAGGCGTAGCTAGATACAGGTTACCTGAACCACATAGATAATACATATTGTATATTCCATATAGGTACCTGCACTACCTGCTCGTACTTTAAATATAGGTGACTTCGTTATCTGATTGGGTAGGAATTCAAATTTTGACCTATCAAATGACAATGTCCAAACACACCTGAGACCTTTGAAATAGAACACCTTTTTGAGAGGGTGAGAAAGAGATAGGGAGAGATAGAAAAGCAAAGAGAGGGGGAGGGAAAGATAGAGGGGCGGAAAAGGGAAGAGATCTTTTAGAATTCCTATATTGTAAAAGTACAAAGCAAAGTTGGAAATGTCAAATTCTTTGTTTCTCCAAATTCTTTACCAGATGACCTGGGATTCAATTTTTCCTTGTAATGACCCAAATC
>NW_007399007.1:0-867 GCF_000475195.1 Diaphorina citri | reverse complement strand
GTAGTAGCCTACTGCTGGAGTAAAGGGACTTTTCAGTCCTATGCGAGCAGTATAAATAAGCACTATTATTATTATCAGGATGTACATGTTGAAAGAAGAGATGAGAGCTACATAGGGATAAGAGTTGAGAGAATGGAAGTGAGGGGGAGAAAAGGGCGAGGGAGGCCGAAGAAAAGGTGGAAGGATTGTGTGAAGACTTGAGTGAGAAGAATTTATCAGGGCATGAGGAACACCATAGGGCTGCCTAGAAGGGACTGACAAGAAACGCCGACCCTACAGGAAAAGGCTAGGAAGAAGAAGATTATTCGAGGGAGGCCGAAGAAAAGGTGGAAGGATTGTGTGAAGACTTGAGTGAGAAGAATTTATCAGGGCATGAGGAACACCATAGGGCTGCTTAGAAGGGACTGACAAGAAACGCCCACCCTACAGGAAAAAGCTAGGAGGGAAGAAGATTATTTGTCTTAAAAGGATTCAAAATTTAGTCCGAGGTTTGGTCTTACCTTGTCCTATTCTGATGGGGACTGGGCCGGGACAGATACGTCGGACCGCCACTCTCGTCCAGGCCGGACACGTAGAAGTTGTTCTTGGAACCGTGCCGCTGCAGGGGCGGCGTGGGTTCGCAGTCTTGAGATTGGGAGGCGGTCGGCTCCATGTCCGTGTCGGAACCGTCTCGTCCCGCGGTCGGAGACATCTGGGAGAACAGGAAAAGTGAGATTAGAAGGAAGAAGATCTAAGAATTGTCATGGAAACACTGAATACTAAAAAAAATGGACCAGAGCTACTTCATCCTGAGTCGACACAAACTTTAGCTCTTCAGCTGTAAAAAATAATTTTTTACTACTTTTTTGTCTTTAGCCTTTACTTTAG
>NW_007399006.1:0-867 GCF_000475195.1 Diaphorina citri | reverse complement strand
TAAAAGAACACTCAAATAAGCATCATTCAATAGGATAAGGAAAGTCGTGTGATGTTCACACCAGATTTTTATTTTTTCTTTCCATCCTGTTTTTATTTCAGTTGGACATAATGCGTATACTTCACACGTCACGTCTAGAATAGAAAGTAGGAAAATACAGGGGAGAGAGAGAGAGGGAGAAAGAAAGAGAGAGAGAGGGGGGAGAGAGAGGGAGAAAGAGAGAGAGAGAGGGGGGGAGAGAGAGAGGGAGGGAGAGGAAGAGAGAGCGAGAAAGATAGAGAGAGGAAGAGAGAGAGATAAAGAGGGAGAGGAAGAGAGAGAGAGAGAAAAAAAAGGGAGGGAGAGAGAGGTGGTCAACTCAACTAAGTGGAAATTTCTGATTAGATTTGGTTTGTCTTGTGTTAGAAGTCTCCATCTTGAGAAAGGTCGGCTCCTTTCTATTACCTACCACAAAACTAGTTATTACAAGACATACTTTTTATTATCTATAGGTGCTTTTTCCATTAGAACTAGATGACATAATAAAAGGAAAAATAGGATAATGAGGAAGGAAACTTTTACTCTTCTTTCTCTCCTTTTCTTCCTTTACTGTGCCTTTAGTTCTCCATTTTCTCTTCTTCCTTACTTTTACTATTCTTTCCTACTTCTACTCTTCTTTCCTTGTCTTACTGACCTTTTAATTTCTCTATTTTTTATTCTTCCTTATTTTTACTATTCTTTCTTACTTCTACTCTTCTTTCCTTGTCTTACTGTCCATTTAGTTTCTATTTTTTCTTCTTCCTTACTTTCACTATTCTTTCTTACTTCTACTCTTCTTTCCTTGTCTTACTGTCCATTTAGTTTCTATTTTTTCTTCTTCCTTACTTT
>NW_007399005.1:0-867 GCF_000475195.1 Diaphorina citri | reverse complement strand
TGGAAATTAGGTGCACTCTATAACAATCATTATTATGAACTGCATTCCAAATGATTGGCATCCACATTGATGGTTCACAAGAGATTGTCTGAAAGAAATTCAACATATTTTGGTTGTATGTTGGAGTATCATACGAAGATATTGGATGACATAGGTACCTATACCAAATTGACCTCATCTACTTCTGTATTTCCTATATTTGAACCTGACCAAATGATTGGCATCCACATTGATGGTTCACAAGAGATTGTCTGAAAGAAATTCAACATATTTTGGTTGTATGTTGGAGTATCATACAAAGATATTGGATGACATACTTAGGTACCTATACCAAATAGACCTCATCTACTTCTGTATTTCCTATGTTTGAACCTTACAAA
This sequence comes from Diaphorina citri, assembly GCF_000475195.1. Taxonomy (NCBI): domain Eukaryota; kingdom Metazoa; phylum Arthropoda; class Insecta; order Hemiptera; family Psyllidae; genus Diaphorina; species Diaphorina citri. Next base: position 487 of record NW_007399005.1, on the reverse strand, counting down.
TTGAGAACAAAAAAATAACGTTGAAGCAGCCATGGTTTACGTCAGTTCATGCGAGGTCGCATGAACTGACGTCATCACGAAAAAATGGCTGCCCGCAAAAATTTTGTGCGTTTCAAAATTCGAAAATTTCAAACGAAGATTTCTCCTCTTAGGAAGCCTCAAATGAAATTTTAAGCATTTCTATTGCAATCAGCGTGTTTCGAACTTCCTTTATCAGCGAAGAAAAAAAAAAGTGGTTGAGCCCCATTGAGAATCCTAGGGACTGGCTACTTTTTCCACCTAACAAAAGTGTTTGATGATTAGGTATTTATTTTCAAACAGAATAACTTTGCTTGGTTGTAACACTTAATTCCAATCTCTTTCTCTTTTAACATTCACTGAGGTACAGGTTCAAAACTAATCAGACCTAGATATGAAGGTGCAGCTAGAAAATTTCCCCGATTCTTTAATTTAATCCAACTCGGCAAGTGTTGCCAAAAAGGATATA
>NW_007399004.1:0-867 GCF_000475195.1 Diaphorina citri | reverse complement strand
CAACAGGCAGGGACTTGTCAGTCCTACGCTGGCGGTCTAAACAGGCAGTCCCAGTCTAAATAAAGTATTTGTAATTGTTTTTTCATGGGACTGATGAAAACAGTAAAAGAAAAAACATGGATTTAAAATAAATAAAAATTAACCGTACTTCTTATTTCATTTTTATTCTTAATTTTGATTTGAGTTAAAAAAATTTCCAATAAACCAAAACATCAATATGAACAACAATTAGCTAATGCTAGTATCTCTTACAAACAGTTTTTCTTACATTGAAATTACAAACAATTCAGATGATGCACTAAGCCTTGTGAGGATAATTCAAAAACTGGTTGAAATATGAATGAATAGGTCGAGGTACGAGTACAACATACACAGGAATTCCGATATTTTAACATCAATCGCGAAAAGGTGTGCATTTGTATGATCGCCTGATAATTACGTGGGTATGCAATGTGCAACAATACAAATATTCTGTTAAAAAGATCTATTTTTCCAAAGTTCGATTGGTACAAGGGGAAAATTCGTACATAAAAATAATAATAGTGCTTATTTATACTGCTCGAAAAGGACTAAAGAGTGCCTTTATTACAGCCCTTAGCATTGAGGGTTTCATACCTCGACTGGGATTGAACCCACGCCCTCCTTATTGCTAGGCGATGGTCTTGACCACTATACCACTGAGGCAGGTTGTATTATATTTAGAACCCAATCCCGCTACACATTCAAATGGGAAGTACAAAATAGTGGAAAGTAATAAACGACATAAACGTGTTATTGTTAAAATTTTGGAGTTCTTGGATTTCAAAGCTTACGTGTTACGTTACGTCTTAGCTTTCAAATTGGAAAGAAAATTAGAAGACAAAAAAC
>NW_007399003.1:0-867 GCF_000475195.1 Diaphorina citri | reverse complement strand
AAATAAATGTGGGCAGGTGGGCCAATAAATGGTACGTTTTTTAGGTGGGCGAATAAATGGTACACTTACCCTATCTTTGAAAATCTTTTATTCAAAAAGTGAATTCAGAAAAATTCAAACTTTTTTTTTTAGAATATAAATTTTAAAAGACAATTGAGATTCGACATTCAACTAAAGAACTAGGTTTGATTGCTGTAACTGCTAAGGTCTTACTGTTCCAAAAGTGGAGAGAGAAGAGATAATTGAGACAGGATTGGAGAAAGCCAGCCGTCCCGAGAATGAACCTTGTCCTTTTGGAATAAAATCCGCACCGGGCGGGAATCGAGGAAACTTTAAATTTCACATTGGTCCAAAACGTGATGTTGTATGGAAGAAGCTAAAGTAATAATGGTAATAATAAAACAAAGACTTAAATTCGATTTTCAATGGTTCAGATAAGTAAAATTTTATTGTTATTTTTCAGTAGAGATGGAAGAAGTTGCCTATTATTGAAGGTTCGTGACATGAAAATGAAATTTTGGATATTTTTTGTTTGTTTTTATAGTGTTGGTACCTTAACATTTTCTACTTCTTCTGTTTTTGTGAAAAGCTGGTTTCTGTTTGAAGGTAGGTACCGTTTTTCCAGCATCTTCTTCCTTCTTCATCATCTTCTTCTTCTTCTTCTCCTCCTCCTCCTCCTCCTCCTTCTTCTTCTTCTTCTTCCTTCTTTTCTATCTCTAACTCCTCTTTCTTATTCATCTTCTTCTTGCGGTTAAGAAGATTTGCACGTTCCTCACACAAGTAGCTAGTCTAATATGATTTACATTCACCATTTTGCCTTCGAATGTTGCTTCCGATTTTCCTAATGAAAAGACAGGAAGAAGAAGA
>NW_007399002.1:0-867 GCF_000475195.1 Diaphorina citri | reverse complement strand
ATTAAATTAATTTATAGTACAGAGGACTTGAACTTTTTTTTATGGATATGTGTGTAATTGTGACTCCTTGGGAGATTATGTCTAAGGGCTTCCCATTCACACCACTGAGACCCTCGTCTGTTCGTTTTCTATCTCTCACACACCCAAAATCTCTCCATCTCTGTCTACAGCATCTTCCATCTTTACATCAGACATTGTCGGACGCGTGCCAAGATTCTCTTTCTTTCTTTCTTTCTCTCTCTCTCTCTCTCTCTCTCTCTCTCTTTCTTTCTTTCTTTCTCTCTCTCTCTCTCTCTCTCTCTTTCTTTCTCTCTCTCTCTTTCTCTTTCTTTCTCTCTCTCTTTCTCTTTCTTTCTTTCTTTCTCTCTCTCTCTCTCTCTCTCAGCCACACTATCATATTATCTTTCTCTCTCATTTATTGTTTATCTCTCTCACAAAATTTCATCTCTAACTCTGCTAGCCATTCACCCGGAGGGACGGGCCCAGCTTGTTCTCCTTTAATCCTCTCTTCTTTTCCTCTTTCCTCTTCGTTTCTTCTTCTCCCCCTTCTCCTCTATAGCGAAATGTCAACATAAATTTTACACGTCTGACCTTGATTTCATTCAGTGCCGCAACATTCATATACAGGGTGTCACACAAGTCACAAAAATACTGAGACACACCTACAGGGTGACTGTTAGGGCGACCACAACCTCGGTTTCCTATCCGCTCCTTTTATCCGAAACCGTGGAAACACGCCCTTTATCGCGATCGTGTGAACGCACGTCCTTTATCGCGATCGTGTGAACGCACCTGTGCCCTAAATCACCAAAGTATGGAAAAGTATCTTACAAGTGTAATAGCCAATGGAAAAGCAGAATTTTGAAT
>NW_007399001.1:0-867 GCF_000475195.1 Diaphorina citri | reverse complement strand
AACAAATATAAATCCCTACAAAACATTAAACACTTAAAAGATCTAACACGATTATAAAGATTTCTTTTTTAGAAGCAATTTTTCACAAGGAATCTTTCACTTTATTTCATTCACTTTTTTTTTAATTAATCGCCATTCGCCATGTCTACGGTAAAATTCCCCTTCTCTCTCTTTTCCTTTTCAAAACATATGCTTACAACGAGCACTAAATAAATTCCAAAGAAGAAAACTCAAAAGGCGGCAAATTCAAATTTGGGAGTGCTAAAAGCCATTTCACACGATCAATGGAATGGGGCCCCTTCTTCACTCACATGTGACACGCTGAGCATTGGAGGAAAAGTTTTTTTTTTATATATTTGTAGAATCCCTACATCCGTATCGGAATATGATACTAGCTTCGGTTATACATTTTCCTGGAATCTTAATAGATGTGAGGTGCGACATTCAGAAAATCTTTGAAGATCGAAACGAAATCAATCTGTTTCATTCAAAATGTGTTGAAAAAAAAAAGAAGAAAGAACACCCATTGCACTATAATTAAATCAAGGTAATTTTTTTTATATTGTATACGTCAAGACAAATTTCATTTTACCTTCTAGAAAATAAATGCTAAAATAATGTATACAGAGTGAAGAGTAAAAGAATTTGAACGGGAGGAAATGTCATATATACTGCCGATATTCTAAGAATTTACAAGAGGCTAAAGAGAGATTCAAATCCAATATCTTTTCCTCATAAATTAATGTAAAGAGGTAGGTAAGTAATAATAGTGCTTAATAATAATAATAGTATAGTGCTTATTTATACTGCTCGCATAGGACTGAAAAGTCCCTTTACTCCAGCAGTAGGCTACTACTATTATTGTGG
>NW_007399000.1:0-867 GCF_000475195.1 Diaphorina citri | reverse complement strand
ATGCCTTTTCCACAAGCTTGGCCATGCCTCGGGATGAACTAGCGGGATTCCGGAGCGAAGCGACGGAATTCAGCTAGTTTATTATAAAACCATCCTCTCTCTCTCTCTCTCTCTCTAACCCTTATTTCCACACTCTCTCTCTCTCTCTAACCATTCTTTCGTCTCCCTTAACCATATTCCACGCTTTAGTCTCTTTACTTCGATTCTCTTTTCAATATCCTCTCTCTAGCCCTCTCTCTCTCTCTCTAACCATTCTTTCGTCTCCCTTATATTCCACGCTTTAGTCTTTTTACTTCGATTCTCTTTTCAATATCCTCTCTCCAGCCCTCTTTCTCTCCCTCTTCCGCTTTTACATCTTTCCTCTCTTGCGTACCCTCTATTTCCTAGAGAAAGAGTTCTCTCTGCGTCTTCTTGCTAGTCTCTTTTCCTCCTTTCCTTTCTCTCTCTCTTAAATTATTTCTCTCCTTCTCTTTCTATTTCTCTTTCCCGCTCTGTTTCTCTCCCCCTTTTTACCCTCTCAGTTCTTCCTTTTTTTTTATATTGAATCCAAATGTAATAAATAAAGTAGAGAATGCCACCGGCTAAAGAAGAGAGAAAGAGAAGAAGGGGAAAAAGAAAGAGAGAAGCAGAAGAAAGAAAGAAAGAAAGAAAGGGAAAATAAGAAGAAAAATATGCCTCCTAAAAGGGATAACGATATAAGCTTAATTTTTGCTGTCAAATTTCTTAGTTTTGGGTGCTTTTAAACAAATATTCTGCTAAATTTTCTCATGCCACCAATATACAAATACCTACACTGAGAAAAATAATTTTATTTTTTGGCATTCTAAGGGACAAAATAGACTGCTGAGGTCTATTCTTGAAGGGCGC
>NW_007398999.1:0-867 GCF_000475195.1 Diaphorina citri | reverse complement strand
GAGGAGGTAGAAGAGAAAGGGAGGGAGAAGGAGAAAGGAAGAGAGAAAGGGAATGGGAGAATGGAGAAAGAGGGAGGAAAAAAAGGAACAGAGGAACGAGATAGATGAGAGAGTACATAAAGGAGGGAAGGAGAGAGGGGGGAGACACAGAGGAAGAATCAAACATAGAAGTGAAAGAGAGATATTGGAAAGAGTACAAAAACAAAAGGAGAAGAGAGAGGAGAGAGGGAGAAATAAGGAATGGAAGAGAAAGGGAGAATGCGATAGAGAAGAAAAGGAGGAGAGGGAAGAGAAGTTGTTATTCATCCATCAGGAGAGGAGGGAGATGAGTAAGAAGGAGGAGGAGAGAAAGAGAAGAGGAGAGTCAAAAAGAGAGAAAAAATGGAAGGCGAAGAGAAGAAAGTATTAGAAAGTGTAAAAAGTACGAAAATGCGATAAAAAGGGAAGAGATGAGAAATTGAGTATAGAAAAAGGAGAAAATTAAGGGAGGAAGGACAGAAAAGAAAGAAAATGAGAGGAAAAGAGGGAAGAAACAGAGAAGAAAGAGGAGAAGGAGAAGGGGAGGGAGAAAGGAGGAAAGAAAGAGGAGAGAGAAGGGATAACGTTGTTCTCAAAGGGAAGAGATGAGAAATTGAGTATAGAAAAAGGAGAAAATTAAGGGAGGAAGGACAGAAAAGAAAGAAAATGAGAGGAAAAGAGGAAAGAAACAGAGAAGAAAGAGGGGAAGGAGAAGGGGAGGGAGAAAGGAGGAAAGAAAGAGGAGAGAGGAGGGATAACGTTGTTCTCTTGTCGAAAGTAAGCACTCCAAAATTTCCCCTCCTCATATCATATTTATGTTTGAATATACCTCCCCCCCCCCCCCCCCCC
>NW_007398998.1:0-868 GCF_000475195.1 Diaphorina citri | reverse complement strand
CTGTCCCTAAATCATGATTCCTGATTGCTACTGGTATTCAAACGTTTCAGGGACTCATTATAGGGGTCAAACTTTCAGGTGGTTAATGTCATTATGCTAGTTTATCCTCATTACCTACTTTGCGAAGGTAATTTGATTAAAATAATCACACCTGATGATTATTTCCTAATTTTCCAATTCTTCTACATGTTCTTATGCCCATTTGCCTAGTCCATTACCCTTATAACCCTTAGTATTCTACTTGAATTTTCCCTTAGGAACGTAGTTCTTCTTTTGTTTGTTCTTCCTATTAGGGAAGTTAATGGTATCCAAGTATCCATATTGACAATTTATTATGTACTCTGATATCATCTAGAAAAAGTTTTCGTTCCATCAAACAATAAAGTTTGAACAGATTTCAACAGATATCTTCATTCATAATTCAAAAAGCTTCTCAACCACAAGATAAAACAAACGAGACTTCATATATTAAAGTCAACCTGTAAGTTGAGTTTTGAAACTTGAAACTTGTTTCGCATTAAGTACCAAAATGTATTCTTAAGCCGAAAACCAGAAGAAGTTCACCTGATTACAATCCGACCTGACAAGAGCCTACAATTATGTAGGTCTGATGATTTCAGAACAATTTGAGGTCAGTTTCTTCAAATACCACTATTATACGTACAGAGAATCCTGCGAAAAGATCTTCTACAATATCTTTATGGTTAAGTAAGGTCATTGGCTATTTAATCCGTATGTAACTGCAAACTGGTGAGATCTTTTCTTTTACCATTACCATTTTAGAGTTCAATGTAACTCCAGTCCAGAGACTGTGAACCAATGAACCTCCAGAAATATGATTTCCTGTTTTCCAGAAGCTTCCTTTTTA
>NW_007398997.1:0-868 GCF_000475195.1 Diaphorina citri | reverse complement strand
CTCTCTCTCTCTCTCTCTCTCTCTCTCTCTCTCTCTCTCTCTCTCTCTCTCTCTCTCTCTCTCTCTCTCTATCTCTCTATCTCTCTCTCTCTCTCTGCATACTACTAAAAGTAGTGGCGCTAAGGTGGACCTAGGAGTCCAGACAACATGGGTCTGTTGTAAACGGTGAAATAAAACTTCAAAATGCAATTTATTTAATAAAAATCTGGTGTGAACATCACACGACTTTCCTTATGCTATACTGAATGATGCTTATTTTTATGTTCTTTAGTAACTTTTACCATATCTCTAACCGTTTAGTCGGTAAAGGTGAAAACCACCAAAAAACGTCGAAATCCGTCCAAAAGCAGTCAAAATACCGGCAACTAAACGTTGTTTGTTGCATTTGTTGTAAACGGTGAAATAAAACTTCAAAATGCAATTTATTTAATAAAAATCTGGTGTGAACATCTCACGACTTTCCTTATGCTACTGAATGATGCTTATTTTTATGTTCTTTAGTAACTTTTACCATATCTCTAATAACCGTTTAGTCGGTAAAGGTGAAAACCACCAAAAAATGTCGAAATCCGTCCAAAAGCGGTCAAAATACCGCCAACTAAACGTTGTCTGTTGCATTCTTGTCACATTTGTGAACTACATACCAAATTTCAAGTCTCTAGCTCATACCGTTCCCGAGATATTGTTAAAATACACCAAAAACCGCTAAAAAGCGGAACTACATACCAAATTTCAAGTCTCTAGCTCATACCGTTCCCGAGATATTGTTAAACTAGACCGAAAAACGCCCATGCAAGCGGTAAAATGCCGCCAACCAATGCACCGATCTTAACCAAAAGTTTCGTGTCGCATCCTTGTCACATTTGAC
>NW_007398996.1:0-868 GCF_000475195.1 Diaphorina citri | reverse complement strand
TACAGCCCTGATGTAGAGATAGATAGTCTATTGTACCTACATGGTATGTGCATATCTATATAATTTGATACAAAAGTACCTAAGCAAATAAATAGAATAATGGTTGCTCTTTTCTATTCGCAAAAGCACAAAAGATTGAAGAGAACTGGCATAGCTCCGCTATACATTAGTATGTACAGTAGAACAGTTATCTGAACTGATTGGGACCGGGGGTAGTTGAAATGATCACTTTCTATAATCTTTGTCTCTGATAAGATAGGAGATCCTTATGATTTAAATAAATAAAGTGGTGCAATATTAAACTGTTGAGATAATGGGACTACACGTCCTAATTCGACAGTCTAAATAAAGCACTAATATCTAAATATCCTTTGAGAGATAGAAAAAAAAACAATAGATTTTGGAGTTGAAATAATAGAAAGTTGAAATAATCGAGCTTCTACAGTACATAGAAAGTAAAAAGAGATTCGATGAATGGGAAGCAAGAGAATGAAAGAATAGGAGATTAGAAAGAAAAAGAGAGTCAAAAAGATAAGAACACCCAAGTGACACACAGAGAAAAAAAAAATATGTTCCTCATGGGAAAAAAGATCTAGAGAGAAAGAAAAAAAAATCTAATGTGAACATCACACGACATTTAATATCTTTGAAGGATTTTTACTTTCTAATGGGTAATAAGTTGGCCTTCATTTAGTTAGATAAAAGCCTGCAGAAATACATATAGAGAGCCGGACCTCGAGAAAAATGTACAGTTCGGCCGCTTTTAAGTAACGTCATATCTTTGAAAAAGCTCGAAAAGAGTTCGTAATTCTGAGGCCTTTACATTTCAGCCAAAGTCGCTCGAACTTGGCACAGAGATTCGGTAAAT
>NW_007398995.1:0-868 GCF_000475195.1 Diaphorina citri | reverse complement strand
TTTTTTATTATTATTTTTTTTTTTTTTTAATAAATAGCTAGGTACCTACTTACTTTACCTACTTGTTAACCTGCTCTCTTGCTCTTCAACCTTGAGGGATTTTGATCTGATATATTTTCTTATCAGAAATTTTTAAGTACCTCTACTAAGATTTTTTCAATCAGTCATTTTGATCTCCACTAAGATTTTTCAATCAGCCATTTTCATATCTACTAATATTTTTCAATCAGCCATTTTCATCTCTACTTACTAAGATTTTTCAATCAGTAATTTTGATCTCTACTAAGATTTTTCAATCAGCCATTTTCATCTCTACTTACTAAGATTTTTCAATCAGTCATTTTGATCTCTACTAAGATTTTTTCAATCAGTCATTTTGATCTCCACTAAGATTTTTCAATCAGCCATTTTCATCTCTACTAAGATTTTTCAATCAGCCATTTTCATATCTACTAAGATTTTTCAATCAGCCATTTTCATCTCTACTAAGATTTTTCAATCAGCCATTTTCATCTCCACTAAGATTTTTCAATCAGCCATTTTCATCTCTACTAAGATTTTTTAACGAGCCATTTTCATCTCTCCTAAGATTTTTTCAATCAGTAATTTGGATCTCCACTAAGATTTTTTAATCAGCCATTTTCATCTCTACTAAGATTTTTCAATCAGCCATTTTCATCTCTACTAAGATTTTTCAATCAGCCATTTTCATCTCTACTAAGATTTTTCAATCAGCCATTTTCATCTCTACTAAGATTTTTTCAATCAGTCATTTTGATCTCCACTAAGATTTTTCAATCAGTCATTTTGATCTCCACTAAGATTTTTCAATCAGCCATTTTCATCTCTACTAAGATTTTTCAATCAG
>NW_007398994.1:0-868 GCF_000475195.1 Diaphorina citri | reverse complement strand
GAGGGAGAGAAAGAGAAAGGGGAGAGATAACAAAACAAAGAAAAGGCCCTAAGCAACAGTGGGCCAAGTTTGTGAATTTTTCTTCTGGGATGAGAAGAAATGAAGAAAGCGAAAAAAAAGTCGCCAAAAGCCCGGATTCGAACCCTGAATAACTACCCTGGGAGTTTGCAACTCTGATAAAATTAATATCTTTAACTTGAAGGTAGTATTAAACCCATCTCCATACTAATTGCCAGTGTGTCCAATCCAATGCATTTATAAACATTAAATTACAATATATATGAATGCCATTTATAATACTTTCCTAGTTAACTTTACAATTAACTTACACCGTCTTCTCTTGCATAGGTGATAGGTATATACCTAATATGTAGTAGGTACCTTATACCATATTTAGGATTTACTATTTACGTAATTTGCATAAGCATACCTATAGGTACCTTTAGGTACTACCTAATTTGCTTTGCATGTGCATTTAATTCTTATTAATATCTCAGAGGATTGTGTGTATGGTTGTAGGTAATAAATCCATGTAGGTAACTTACCTATTTGTTACCTACCTGTGGACTTGGGAGTTATGGTGGCCCTTAGATTGTAAAATTTTGCAAACTTTCAGATTGTAGGTACAATTTTGCGATTTGCGTTTAGTCTGTCTGTTTCACTATAAATGGCGAACGTTTCGTTCAACTTTGAAGAATTGACGGTTTTCTTGTTTCTTCAAACAATCCATTAAAATTCCATCTCAAATGTGTCTTACACTCTGAGTTTTCCTCACTGCACTTCAATTTATAGTTCACTTTGCCTCCATCAGGGGTCAAATAGCCCATACTTCCAGGAAACAAAACTTTCCAGCCCATATAATAAACTA
>NW_007398993.1:0-868 GCF_000475195.1 Diaphorina citri | reverse complement strand
TCTCTCTTTTTTTTTGTTAAGGGCTTTAACATCCAGCCAATGGCATGGCCATTCACCCTGGTTCCGAGTTGATATTAGATTAGTTTGAAGGCATCAATGCATTTAAGGTAGGTGAATAGGGACTCTATGCCATCGGGGTCGTCGCCTAGGTTCGGTTGAGGAGAGATGGATGTACGAGCAGACATTAATATTGGGCATTGGATGACGGTTAATACAGAGCCACATTGACAGATAGGAGGGGGCTATTTCTTGAAGAGGTGATTATGGGTCACTCTAGTATGACCGATACAAAGTCTAGTTAGAACCACTTCTTCGTACTTACTGTTTCTGAAGCTGGATGTCTATGAGTCTACTGTCGGTTTTATTCCTTTTAGTTTGTTGCTGGGGGAGATAAAGTTCCACATATCAACAATGTGAATCCTCCTTTATTTCGACAAAGAAAAGTGAAATTTGTATTTACAAAAGTTCGGTGGTAGAACATTTTTCAGGGGTCAACCTTGCATATAGGTAGTAACCTCTCTCAATCTCCTATAAAATTCCTGAATTCCAGATCGGAATGGTAATAATAATAGTGCTCGCACAGGACTGAAAAGTCCCTTGTATGGTTCCTGTATGATTCATATTTAAAGGTTCACTTCTAGCCTGAACTCACAGTCATCTAATGATCTTCCTCTCTGATCTACAAAATCACCAAATCCGCGAGCATAATCGCAAAATCCGCGAACAAAATCGCGAAATCCGCGAACATAATCGCGAAATCCGCGAACATAATCTCGAAATCTGCGAACAAAATTGCCAAATCCGCGAACATAATCGCAAAATCCGCGAACATAATCGCAAAATCCGCGAACATAATCGCGAAATCCGC
>NW_007398992.1:0-868 GCF_000475195.1 Diaphorina citri | reverse complement strand
GCGCCAGGCACTCCAGGAGCACGTAGTACGTCTGAGACAACTTTGGATAATCCTGAGAAGGGAGAAAATGCATAAATTAGGTTGAGTTTTAGGGCAGAATTAAACAACTTTGAACTTTTTGGAGAGTCCTAAAAAGGGAGAAAATGCAGAAATCAGGTTAAGTTTCAGGACAGATTTATATTTTTTTCTTCTAGCTTTCTTTTAAGTTGCAAGATCCTTCCGAAGAACCTCTTCCGCCTAGGAAAAAGAAAAAGAATTAAATAATACCCTCGCATTTAGGTAAATAGTAAATGTACTGTCAAACCTGAAAATTTAAATTTTTACCTAATGTTTCAGCATTAGCCAGCAGTAGATTGCCCTTACAAAATTTAGTTGTTTTAGCATTAGCAGTAGCTTGCCTTTACAAATTTTAGTTCATAATTTCATATTCATAATTGAAAAAATGGTCCATTCATTTTCCCCTTCAGATATAAGTATCAAACCTGAAAATTTAAATTTTTACCTAATGTTTCAGCATTAGCCAGCAGTAGATTGCCCTTACAAAATTTAGTTGTTTTAGCATTAGCCAGCAGTAGCTTGCCTTTATAAATTTTAGTTCATAATTTCATATTCATAATTGAAAAAAATGGTTTATTCATTTTCCCCTTCAGGTATAAGTATGGGAGAGAAGGCATTCAAGTATGTAGTATGTACTCAATTTGAAAAATGTACGAGAAAAGTACTGAACGAGTGTTGAGTTTGTATGTACAATCTCGCCATATTAAAACAACGCGCATGGAACATGTTAAATACGTACTTCCACAAGAAAAAAAGTACTAGAATGTACTGAATAAAATGTAAAGAGATATTCTCCAGACCAAACGCAGTT
>NW_007398991.1:0-868 GCF_000475195.1 Diaphorina citri | reverse complement strand
AAGAGAAGCTAAAGAAGGAACGATAGGAGACAGAGAAATTAAAGAAGAAACAAGGAAGTAGAAAAAGGGTGGTAAGGATAAGGAAGAGGAGAAAAGTAAGAAAGAAGGAAGAAGAGAAAATAAAGAAAAAAGAAGATGAGAAAAATAAGAGAAGAGAAGAAAGCAAATTAAGGAAGAAGAGGAGAAAAAGAATGGAAAGAAGAAATGAGATAAATAAGTTTCAGAAATAAAGAAAATGAGAAAGGCGGAAAAGAAGAATGTAGAGAAATAAGATTAAAGAAGAAAAGAGAGAAATAAGGTTAAAGATTCGAGGAGAAAGAGGAGGGAAAAGAAGAAGAAGGAGAACCATTAAAAAAATATTTTATTCCAAAGCAATACTGTTGGGTGAGAATGTGCTATATTTTCCCATCCCTCCAAAATATAGGGTGCCCAAAAAAAAATGGTTGTTTATCAGTTTCTTCTGATATTCATGAATTTTGTCCAATATCATTAATTCAAAAACAAACGTCTGATTTGCACCTTCCACATTTTGCGAAAACTTGACATAATATAAGATATTCCAAACAGATAAGTAGATAATAACTAGGTATGTAGGCTTGTTAATTTGTGTTGTGTCAGATTTTTCTGGGTCACCCTTTATATTTTCTCTCCATAATATTATTCAAGACTACCCCTATAACCTATAACCCTTCTTATACTGGTACTTGTTATACTTATACGTACTTATTTTATCCTTATACTATCTTACCCAGGGTCGTATCCAGGATTTTGGGGAGGGGGGCGAGAGTCTAAATAGTGATGTATCGGGGGAGGAGTGTGGCCCACAGTAAAGGACGAAAATGAAGCTCAAGGGGGAGGGTCGGCGGGC
>NW_007398990.1:0-868 GCF_000475195.1 Diaphorina citri | reverse complement strand
GAAAGTGGAGATGAAAGTGGAGGTGAAAAGAGAGGTGGAGGCAAATTGGAGGTGGACGTGAAAGTAAAGGTGGAGGCCATGTGATCATCAGCAATCCAGGTTTTTTTTTTCTTTTTTTTAATTCAAGTTTTTGTAAAGTTTCAGATATGACGAGCTGAACTTGTATGCTTATAAACTTAAAAAAGATGTACAAGTACCCACATAGCTGTGGTCTGGAATTTCCGCCATACACTAAAATCCGCTATCCCACCTCTGTCATATTTGCCCTACAATAAAAGACAATAATATACCGATAACAGCAAGCTTTCCACCTTATTCAAATATTAAATATGCAAAATATGTACCTAAAAACGTCTACCTGTAAATAAAACAGTAAAATAACTAAATAATACCTTTACCCAAGTAAACCACTTTCCCCACGAGACTGATTTGAAGGGACCAAGGAGGAGGGGTTTCATTTTCATGAATTAAATGCATCAGGAAGCAATGAATCGAAGGATAATGAAGTAATGTATGCAAGACTTTAAGTAAATGCTCATATTGTGATCATCGTTCCTCTTCATATTACCTCGTCAGTCCCAATGGGCAAATACTCGTTAACAGCCCATTCACGCTATATGACTTTTTTTTTCCTGATGGATTTTTAAGATTTTTTTTCCTGGTGCTGATGACCGAACACTTTTTTCCCTGATTACTTTTATTTTACGAGTCGTCCACTTGACTGTCATTGCAACCTGAACGAGAAAAATGGGATGGGCTTTCGGTTGCTCATGTAAGATTTTTCTTTCCCCGACCATCATCACAGCCTCTTTCAAAACAATACCTAAGTATTTGCTCATGTTCTTTGACAAATAGAAATAGAACGTAC
>NW_007398989.1:0-868 GCF_000475195.1 Diaphorina citri | reverse complement strand
TTGTTTTTTTTTTTTTTTACCATGAGTAAGAGCAATGTTAGTAGTTTTGTATGTCTAATGTACACTATTTGGTTAAATTTTATGTTGGTCCATTTTTGCAACTTTTTTTCTGGGTTCACGTCCCAATCGTTCCTTATAAGATCAGTTGATTGACCAAGAAGTCTCTTAGACTCTACATTGACTAGCCCGTAGATCCAAGCAGAGGTACAGTCCGTGAGATGTAGGATGTCATATGACCTTGAATGCGCAATGTTACCAAAAAATAAAAAGGCGGCCCATGGAGTCCCTAAATATTGGTGTACTATTAATAACTTCTGATTTCAATAGCGTGTACCTGTTATTTTTTCATTGCTCGAATTCAGTATGGTACGAATGGTTCTAGTTCACAAGCCGCGATTCCCCTCATTTCCCATCTATTTCACTTCTCCTCGCTGCGTTTCCATATGCCATCCTACATCTCACGGACTGTACGTCGGTTAACCTACTGTAATTTATTCTTAAATCATTCAAGATGTGAAATAAATGTAAATGATATAAATGTGTTGTATTTTTTCAGTAGACAAGGAGAAAATGTCCCGGCAAAGTCAAAGGATTCCGATGCATCTGCTGATTCAGGACAAGCAACTCAGGATAGTAAGAAGTAAGTTTCAGGAAAATCGAAATTAGCTACTTACTGGAACTTTTTTGGAATTTTCAATTTTCAGTTGTACTTATTACTATAGCTCTTCTTCTTTAAAAAATTGACGAAAATTGACTTTTTTTTTAAGAGGTTTGATAGAGTGAAATCCAACTGCTAAGGTCTTATCGTGTTGAAAGCTAAGAGAGAAGGAAGACATGATAGGAGAGAGCTAGCCGTTCCGAGAACGAA
>NW_007398988.1:0-868 GCF_000475195.1 Diaphorina citri | reverse complement strand
ATTCTTTGCTTCAGAGTAATGTATGTAGCTCTTACACTTACCCTATCTGCTCTACTTAAATAATGATGTAATAAAAAAATATTAACTGTATCAAATTAAATTATTCCAGGCTCATCAGATATCAATAATTGGAATAATTATCTGAATACCTTGGTGCTGTCTTGAACTTCAGCATATTCAGTGCCGGGAGTAAACCTTCTTCTAGTTTTTGCATTATTATAATCGCAAAGTATAAAGGAAAGCAGGATAAAATATCGACTTTCATTGTTGATGAATGACCGAAACCAAGCGAATGTTTGGTGTTTAGAATGAGTTTGTTAGTGGAGATGTCTGTATTACCATTTGTATTGGTGGAGATGCCTGAACTACCATTTGTATTGGTGGAGATGTCTGTACTACCATTTTTATTGGTGGAGATGTGTGTACTACCATTTGTATTGGTGGAGATGCCTGAACTACCATTAATTTGTATTGGTGGAGATGTTTCATTTACCATTTTGTATCACTCAAAAGTGAAGTTATCATCATACCTTGAATATGACTATTTTTCCTGTTTTTTTCGAAACCCTGAATGAAATAGGTATGTTAGTAGGAAACGTAGCATTGTTGATAGCCTCGGAGATTTGAAGAAGGTCCGAGGTAAATTGGGTTAATTTGGAGCATAAAACTTCAATAGACTCTCAGGTTCTCTCCTTGGAACGATGCAATAAAATACCCATAACCCGCCATGTTTGTGTGTAGACCCCAAACATTGTTCTCGTTTCGATACACATTTTGGGCGATAAAAAACTATATCAAAAACCGATCTCCCATCAATTAATTGGCGTTAGGAACTTTCGCCTTGATTTTGATCTTATGACGTCGATAA
>NW_007398987.1:0-868 GCF_000475195.1 Diaphorina citri | reverse complement strand
AATATGTCCTGCCACACTCAAGTGGATTCTATCTATCTTGACTTGAGTAAAGCTTTTGACAGGGTCAATCATCAGATTCTACTTAACAAACTTCAGGGGTATGGTATTATCGGCAGTCTTCTCAAATGGTTCACTTGTTACCTCAAGGAAAGGTCCTGTGTTGTGCGTGTAGGTTCTTCTTGCTCCGCTCCTTTTTCTGCTGTTTCTGGTGTCCCTCAGGGGTCACATTTGGGTCCCATTTTATTTCTCATCTTCATCAATGATATATCTCTCTGCCTTTCGAAATTTGATGTTTCTTTCCTGCTCTTCTGTGATGACATCAAGCTGTTTAAATCTATTCAGTCCTTCTCTCATCACGTTGTTCTTCAGCAAGCTTTATCTTCGCTTTGTCAGTGGTTCTCTACAAATCAACTTGATGTCAATCCCTCTAAGTGCAACGTCATTACGTTTAGTAGATCTTCTTCTCCCTCGATCTTTTCTTATTTCATTGGGCCTACTGAAATTCCACGTTCTGACTGTTTGAGGGATCTGGGAGTACTTTTCGACAGTAAAATGTCCTTCGTGCCCCATATAAACTTTATTTGTGCAAAGGCTTCTCGAATGCTCGGTTTCGTCTCTCGTACAACACGGGACTTCCGTTCTGTTGTTCCCGTCAAGATCTTGTATTGTGCACTTGTTCGCAGCATTCTCGAGTTTTCATCATCTGTCTGGAATCCTTGTTATGCTCTTCATTCATCATCCATTGAAAGAATCCAAAATAAAGCTCTTCGCATCATGAGATACAAGATGAACACTCCCGAAGCATCATATGCATCATTGCAAACGTCCCTCAGTTTGCTTCCTCTTGAAAGACGACGAACCATGTACG
>NW_007398986.1:0-868 GCF_000475195.1 Diaphorina citri | reverse complement strand
GGGCGGGAATCGAACCCGCGGCCTAGCGCTTACAAGGCAGACGCACTACCAACTAAGCTAACTAGGCTGGCACTAAAGATTCAAGCAGATATACAGTGAAATCAACTCTGTCAAACAAGGAGCGCCAGCCTGGTAAGCTTGTAGGGTAGCGCTACATCGCGGGTTCGCTTGCCGCCCAGTGCGGATTTTATCCTAAGGTAAGATTTGTTTTCTATTCGCTTTCGGGTAAGGTAAGGATTCATCAAACAAATAGAGAAGGACATGGAATGCAGAACCTATCAATAGAAGAAAAACTCATCGGCTGATACAAACCAATCATTTTTTTTTATTATTAGGATAAAATCCGCCCCGGGTGGGAATCGAACCCGCGGCCTAGCGCTTACAAGGCAGACGCGCTACCAACCAAGCTAACTAGGCTGGCAAATCACTCCTTATCTAACCCTTAATATCCGTTCCCACCTGTCGTTCGGGAAAAAATCGTGTCGTGCGTAATGTGAACACTCTCATTTCAATGACATTACCTATAGAACATTCGGGAAAAAATCGTGTCGTGCGTAATGTGAACACTCTCATTTAAATGACATTACCTATAGAACATTCGGGAAAAAATCGTGTCGTGCGTAATGTGAACACTCTCATTCAAATGACATTACCTATAGAACATTCGGGAAAAAATCGTGTCGTGCGTAATGTGAACACTCTCATTCAAATGACATTACCTATAGAACATTCGGAAAAAAATGGGATGAAACTGACAAAAAGTGTGAACAGGCTGTTACACACAAATCCCACCTACCTCGGTGGTGTAGTGGTCTAGGCGCTCGCCTGGTAAACAGGAGGGCGTGGGTTCAATCCCAGCCGAGGTATG
>NW_007398985.1:0-868 GCF_000475195.1 Diaphorina citri | reverse complement strand
GAAAATAATGATCGTATTGCAGAAGAAAATCCAGAGGATTAAAGAAAATTAATTCTGACCCCATCAGAGAAAGAGAGATTGGAGAGGACAGGAAAGAACAGAAGAGCGAAGAACAGAGGAGAGAAGGGAAGAGAAGAGAAGAGAAAAGGGAAAGAAAAGAGAAGAGGAGAGGGAGAAGGGAAAAAGAGAGAGGTGTTGAAATAAGTAGGTGTTTGAGTTCACAGAGCAAATGTAAATGAGCAATTCTGGGTACCGCCACATTTCCATAAGGAGTGAATTACAAACAAGATGTAATGGAGCTCTCAAAGGTCTCGGCGAAAGGTTAAACCCAATTTCAGGGGAAGGGTTGTTTGAGAATTTGAAACATAATGATTCAGAAACCGTTAGGCGAAAATGTAGGCGAAAGCATAATATATGTAGGTACTCGTATACATAATTATAAAGACCCCAGTATAGCTACATTTGTAAAGGCCCTAGTAAAGGTACATGTGAAGGCCTTAACATACAAGGGTTAGGTGATAGAGAACGCCTCCTCCGTTAACCTCGCCCAAGTGATTGTCTTCTACTCAAAAGTCTATTAAATTGAGGTCCACGGATATTGTGTTTTAGATGATGACCTTTTGACAGGTTGAGGTGATACATAATATATTTACGAGGATATCTAGGTATTCTTCTTCTGAAATTTCAATCAAATAGACGTTTGTAAAAGCGTAGGTACAGTAGGTACCTGCAGAGTACCTAAAGCGATAGACACTACATAGAACTATGACATAGATAGTACAATGATATTGTTATAGGGTGCCCAGAAAATTCAAAGCTTACCTACTGGAGAGGAACGGAGGTCCTATATCGTAACGAAATCGAAAAG
>NW_007398984.1:0-868 GCF_000475195.1 Diaphorina citri | reverse complement strand
CAAGGAAAGTGCATGGTTGTAGAAAGAGAGCAAGTAAGACACAAGAGAGATAGAGAAAAAGGAAGAACAGAAAAATAAAAGAGAGAGAGGAGAGAGAGAGTGTTTTTATCCTACAAAATATTTTTCTCTCTACCTATTTTTTAATATCGAGAAAAATTGACATCCGGCGAAAAAAAAAAAAGGAAAGAAGCTAGAATGGCAAATATTATGTAGATAGTTATACCTATGTAACTATGTTGAACAAGCACAGAGCCAAAAAAAACCTCGGCCCCGCCGGGAATCAAACCCGGGCCTCCTGCGTGTAAGCCTAGTGTAATACCACTAGGCTTGCAGAAACAAATGCCTGGTTATTTACCATTTACGAATTTACCTACAATATTATGGGAAAAATTTTAAAAATTTTAATAAACTACATCTCTCTGACTCCTCGAGACTTCATTGACGTGACCTGATGGTAATGTGTGTATCTACCTCTAGTTAGCCATTTACCTCAATAATTTTAATGTCTGCGGGGTGGTTGTCAGCATTTTCTCTTTCCTCGCGCTCTATATTTTTTTAATCAACTGCAATTTCATTACTATCTTGAAATGCATAATATTTACGTCTAGGGAAATGCTGCTACTACTGCTGATAGCTGCTAACGGGGCAGCCAGTGGCGTAGTTCGGATAGGGGTAATCTTGTCCTGGATGGGTTTGAGCTAGTCCTGGCTATGGGTCAGCTAGTCTTGGATAGGGATGAGTTGCTGGTTTGGTCATGCCGGAATTTCAATGGCTAGTTAGGTACTTATCTTGTGTTTGATTTGAACTTCATATCTTCATAACAAGTTTTAGGCAACTTAGCCAAATGTTTTGCTGATGACGCCATGAT
>NW_007398983.1:0-868 GCF_000475195.1 Diaphorina citri | reverse complement strand
GCGAAATCCTTCCTCTACCAAAGGATTGGTTTGGCCGTCCAGCGCGGGAATGGGGCAAGTGTGGAGGGGACCTTCCCACTCTTCCCAGCTGGAGACAGATTTGACGAGGTGTTTGGCTTGTAATCTTAAATTACTATAATGTTTTAAAATTGTATTTAATTTGTTCAAATATATGGCAAAAGATAAACGTCGCGTCTCATGGCACAAACCCAATCAAAATCAAAAGATGCAGTGAAAGTTGAAAGAGAAAAAAGAAAAAGGCGAAATTCCTTGCACAAGACATCAGCCGCCAAAATATCAGGGCTACGTGAAAATCGAGCAAGTTTTTTGGCTGCTTTTCCTAACCCTACTTTTTGCTTTTTGCTCAAGCAAGGATCCTGATTTACAAGAGTTCTTCGCTAAAATGCTAAAAATCAGCCTGAGTGCTAGCAAAATCTGACTCATCTGGCTGATAACTCTGATAAGGATAAAGGATAAGAGATTAACAGCTTAGAATATAAAGATAGGATTAGAGTGACAAGAAAAAGAACCCAAGGAATAAAATAAATTAATACCTACCTATTAATAAATCAGTTTCCGTAATTTTTTACCCCCTTATCTAACACCAGAAAGCTTGCCGTTTTGGCGTTTTCCCATGTCTCAGTAAAAATTACCTGTCCTCACATCTTTCCTGTTGAGAATCACCGAGTCCATCCAAAATGTTAACAAAGGCTCAACTTGTGCTGTCTAAATTGAAGTATGGTGTCTTGAGTCTGGAACATACCCTAGCATGCACTCTTGGATTTCAGCCACCTCCACCAATAGGTGAGTTAACAGGGTAGGTAAATAAAATCAGAGTACAGTAGAACCTCAATTATATCAACCTCCA
>NW_007398982.1:0-868 GCF_000475195.1 Diaphorina citri | reverse complement strand
TGTATTGTAATGCGGCGAGATTTTTTGCTTTCGACAGCCGGAAAAGCTGGCGTCGGGCCAGCAAACTTCGTTTCGAGGCTTCTGAGAGGGAACTCTGTAAGTAGGCTATTTACTAATTCAGATTTTCACGGGCTTATGTTTACCATTTGGCCTACTACCGTTGAAAGCTTAAAACCCTCAGCTTATAGGTATGGAATTTTATCCCTTTAATTACATAATACATAAATATGTAGCTTTGGAAATTGGAACTAATGGATTACTGATCTGTAAAATTCGCCCAGAAAAAGAAATCGGACGGGCTCTCGGAGACTTTAATTTTAAGCCCAAAATGTACAGTGGAAATCCGGCTTAATCCTTCGATGTTTGACCGACCTGTGGGGATGCGAAAGCTCACACTTGTAAGTCGTATT
Source organism: Diaphorina citri (assembly GCF_000475195.1). Classification (NCBI taxonomy): domain Eukaryota; kingdom Metazoa; phylum Arthropoda; class Insecta; order Hemiptera; family Psyllidae; genus Diaphorina; species Diaphorina citri. The sequence goes on along the minus strand of NW_007398982.1, from coordinate 458 downwards.
CATACATTCTGAATAAAACTTTCTAGCTAAATCCCCTCCTCTAGGGATGAGCCATTCATTTGTCGAAGGAGAGAAATGAGAAACGGGGGAAAAGGAAGAGAGAAGAGAAGAGAGAGAATGCTTGGAGAGGATAGAATAGGGGACACGAGGAGAGAGAATAGAGTATTAAAGAGGAATGAAACAAGGGGCAAAGGAGAAAGAAGAATATACCAAATACAAGGAGGGAAATGAGAAACAGGGGAAAAGGAAGAGAGAAGAGAAGTGAATGAAGGAAGAGAGATAACGCTTGGAGAGGTGAGAGAATACTTGGAGAGGTGAGAGAATACTTGGAGAGGTGAGAGAATACTTGGAGAGGTGAGAGAATACTTGGAGAGGTGAGAGAAGGTGGTTGTGCAGGCAGGGGCGTTTTTTTTTGTTTTGTTTTTTTTTTTTTTTTTTTTTTTTTGTTTATGTTTTTT
>NW_007398981.1:0-868 GCF_000475195.1 Diaphorina citri | reverse complement strand
CCATCAGGATAAAATCCGCCCCGGGCGAGAATCGAACCCGCGGCCTAGCGCTTACAAGGCAGACGCGCCACCAACCAACTCAACCAAGCTAACTAGGTTGGCAGAGCTTCTCTTTGAACATGAGAAATGGATTCAAATTGCTATCGTAATTTTATAGGGTATTCTTTAAGGTAGGAAGCACCAATATCACGTCACCTTGACCAGGCAGTTTGGGCGGTTCAGTCGACATCGGTGGACCATGTGTGGACACACCCATTGGTGAACCATGTGTGGACACACCTTTGTGAATATCAGATATATCTTAGAAGCTTTTTCATAATATTATCAGCTTAAGGAAAAGATCTCTGTTATGTAAAATGTTATTTAAATAAATAAATAAAAAAATAAATCTCATGTAGGTATATTTGGAGCTTAAAACTTGAAAACCAATCCGTATGAGATTCTAAGCCAAAGTCTGTGAGACAAATAAGGCAAAGATTGAGTATTATGTTCTCTGGTGAACTCGAATATAACTTGAAGGTTATCCTCAGCCAAGTCTCCGAGTCCCCCTACTCTTGAAATGCCTCAGTTCTTGCCAAGACACCTTTAGTTGTGAAGGGTAGATTTAGGTTTGCATGCGACGAGATAATGCCAAAAATGTGATAGAAGTGCTTACTTGAGCTGGTCCAATACTGAAGAGTTCGTTTACCTTGGCAGTAAGGTCTTCTTCGCCTTTTCCCATGTTCAGACGGGGTCGGCGTTTTTCGTCAGCCTCTCAATCAGCCCTAACTAGGGTGACTGCTTTGGGCAGACATGTGTAAATGTAAATGCAGTTTGTGTTATTATGTCACAACTTTGATGCTCACTGCAGCATTGTTACTTGTAGGAT
>NW_007398980.1:0-868 GCF_000475195.1 Diaphorina citri | reverse complement strand
AAGTCGTTCATAGCTTTGCGGATTTCCCAGTGATCAATACATTCCCGGTTCAAGTAGTTCTTGTACCTGAAGAAGAATAAGAATCGGGTCTCATTAACGAACGAAACGAAAAACCAGCCTTACTCCATACACAAAAAGCTCACTCTGAGGCTTAGGTGTAGGGGCAGATGCCCCAAAGGATGGGTTAAGCTTCTACGAATCTACGAACGAAACAGTTGTCAGGAAATTTCCGGCAGAGTTGGAAAAAAACTTACCGATTGATTAAATCCTCTTCAGACTCATCGTGATGGGAATTCAAAACGGTGCTCACACAAAACGGTCTTCTTTGAAACACTTTGTTGGTTTCAATGGAGAAGATCAACTTTCGTACAGTATTCAAGATGGATCGGAACATTTTCTCGCGGAAAGTTGCGAAATTAGCGAAAAAATCTTGGATATCGCGTTTGACTTCTAAAGTCTGAAGCCGTCTGAAACTCTGAACTGAAAGCGAATAATTCTAGAATGTGTTGATGGCCAATACTTGCAGCAATTTTACTCAGCAGATAGCAATATCCAGATATCCCAGATCGGCAATCGCGTGCTGTTGGATTTTTCAGGCCCCACACAGGCTGATCACGTTTGTATTTGTATAGGTACCTTAATGGGGCGTTAACTTGGTATATTGACGTTTGTGTTTTCTGATTTCTCTGATTTTCTCTGATATAGTTCTGATTTCTCTCCTGTACTCTAACCCCCTAAATGACAATCATATCAAACAAATGACAATCATATCAAACAAATTGCTAGTTAAGTACCTACCTAATGTCCATTTTCCAGTAGTGGTCAGTTTCCCGAAAGGAAAACACACCTCTACTGGTAGTATGGATAA
>NW_007398979.1:0-868 GCF_000475195.1 Diaphorina citri | reverse complement strand
GTTCTGCGTCAAACCACCCTAATCAAACGAAAACGCTCAACATATTAGATAACAGAAAAGTACAACTAAAAATACAGGAAATCAACTGGGACGTATTAAAGCAAATCGAGAATCCACAGCTCCTCTACCGAGAAATAACTCTTAAATTTAATACAATATATGAGCAGTCAAAGAAAACAATCATTATTGAAGGTAATAAATATTCAACACCATGGGTTAACGAGAGGGTAAAACTTGAAATTCAGAAAAAACGAGACTTATTGCAAAGATGGAGAAACAATAAACTCAACTTGATTCTATACGAGGAATATAAACGCCAGAGAAACGTCACTACGAACATCATAAAAAAGGAAAAGAGGATTTATATCTATAAGCTTTTCCAAGAAGCTCGGGGCGATATGCTCAAAACATGGAAAATCATAAACGAGCTAATGGACAGAAAAATAAAAGAACCACCTGAAAATAAATTTAGAATAAACTTCCAAACAAATGATCTTCTAAAACTCTCTAATAATTTTAACAAGAACTTTGTACAACAAATAAAAGATATCAAACGGAAAAACGACGGCCCTACACTGGAAGTACAAATAAACAATCATGAGCTCCACCGTAACAAATCAACATTCTATCTCAGAAAAGCAAAAGAAAAAGACGTATTTAATATAATCAAGAAAATGAAAAAAACAGGCAAAGGTATTGATGGGTTGAGAAATGGAGATCTTGTGAGAAATGCGATAATGTTCACTCCCATCATCACTCACCTTATTAACCTAATGTTAACCCATTCAGTTATCCCGCCTCAGCTCAAAACGTCCTGTATCACACCTTTATACAAGAAAGGACAAACGGACAACCTCAGTAACTACAG
>NW_007398978.1:0-868 GCF_000475195.1 Diaphorina citri | reverse complement strand
ACATTATACATCCCTTTTTAGCTAAAGTCCCTTTAGGGATGTGAGCTACATATTCATTTCTGACTAAAGTCCCAACTTTAGATCGGGATTGTGTTTTTTGGGTCTTTTGGGTCACTAGGAAGCTATTCGCAAGGAAAACTCATTTTTACTTTCCTTATCCTATAGGAAGGAAAGTAATGTAATTGGGTCAAATTTTCGATGGTCAGATTTTAGTGTCAAAACACGTTTTGAGGTCCCTAGAGCCATTTTTACTTTCCTTATCCTATAGGAAGGAAAGTAATGTAATCGGGTCAAATTTTCGATGGTCAGATTTTAGTGCCAAAACACGTTTTCAGGTCCCTAGAGCCTAAATACAAAGTTTGGGCCATTGGTCCGTGTGTGTGTCTGTCTGTGTGTCTGTAAACAAAATATCTCGAGAACGGTAAGAGCTAGAGACTTGAAATTTGGTATGTAGCAATGTAGCTGTCAAATGTGACAAGGATGCGACACGAAATGTTTGGTTGAGATGGTTGCTGCGCTTGGCGGTATTTTGACCGCTTTTGGACAGATTTTGGCGACTGATTTTGACGGTTTTCAGCTATAGCGGCAAAACGGTTAGAGATATTGTAAAAGTTAGGGTAAAAGAACACTCAAATAAGTATCATTCAATAGGATAAGGAAAGTCGTGTGATGTTCACACCAGATTTTTTTTTTATTGTTTTTATTATCTTCTAGAATCCAGCCCATCGATTGAGGATCGAAATAGGTAGATACCTATTTCGTTTATTTTTACCCTCCAAAAACTGCCTTCTTACGTGGGAAGTGTACGTACTTTTGAAACGTGCACCAAAAGTTGTGTGAGTGAGAGAGAAAAAAATAGGTAGACAGG
>NW_007398977.1:5841-10220 GCF_000475195.1 Diaphorina citri | reverse complement strand
CATATTTATGTGCTGGAGTTCCTCTTAGTCTTGTTGGTTTTCTGAACTTGTTTTCCATTTAAATTTGATTCCTATGGGTTTAAGTTGTCTTTATGAATCACAAGGATGATGAAAAGTTTTTCATGTCAAGCACTGAAACAGATGAATGGAGACTGTACTATTTTAAAGCATATTCTACCTAAGTAAATACCTCTTACCAGGTGAGCACCACCTTGGTTACCCTTAAGGCATGTTCCCACTTGTCATCTAATCTAAAATATGTATATACAGCCCCTTGTGTAACTGACTGACTCACTCACTCACTGACTCACGTATACAAATTCTAACCCACTTCTAGATGAGCTAGGAAGATGCGGTTTTCACCATTGGATTCCTTATTTTTTGTACATACTGGAAAAAATTGGAAACTCCCGAAATTTCAAACTGTTCCCGAGATATTGACGTTTTCTAGTTCCCCATAAGAAATACATGGGGAACACACTTTGAGGCCAGCAAAACTTTTCCTACGTTTAATATTTTGCTCTCGCTTTTAGATTTCAGTTTTCATTTCTTCGAGACAAGACTCAGGGACAATATTAATTTTCAGGGGCGAAGCCAAGGGAGCGCGAAGCGCGACCCCCTGCACAACCCCGCAAAGCACCCGGAGTGCGCAGCACAACCGTAAAAAGTTTTTAGCCTTATGGTGCGTTTCCACTTACTCGGCATGATCTCGTTTAAATTCAAACAGATCCGATCGGCAAAATGCCGAGTGAGTGGAAATTCACCATTAGAAGGTAAGTAACATTTTTTTTTCTTTTCAGATCTACCCCAGCTGTCGTGTTTTGGCAATGGTTCAATCAATCGTTCAACGCAGTTGTCAATTACACAAACAGGAGTGGAGGTAGTCCAGTAGACGAATCGTAAGCATCACCTAGTATAGCGATTCCCAACCGTGGGTACGTGCGAGACCCTCCAAGGGTATGCGAGAAAAAAATGTGTAATGGCGGACAAAAGTAAATTTTGAATTTTAACTGCTCATCAGTGCAGTACGGTCCAAAAACAGTACTGATTTTTTTTTTCAAAAGGTACTGAGTGTGTTTAGAATTCCTAGGTATGCGTACCCCCGGTACTGATTATGATCTTGGCGGGATTAAATCCGGGTACCCAAGGGGTACGCGGGCAAAAAAGGTTGGAAACCACTGACCTAGTAGGTCACCGAGATAAAGATCAACGACTAATTCATTCACTAAGACCGCCATTCCATTGGATGAAATTTCTAACCCTTCGACGCACCGCGAAGTTAAAGATTAGAATGGAACTTCATTTGAAGAAATACAAATGTACCAGAAGGTACGGTTCGGCTTTGAAGAAAATGGGATTAATGGGAACACCGGAACACTATAAATCTAAAGGTAGAAATACACTACCATCACGTCACGTGAAGTCAGAAAGATGTAGTATGTTCGGCCCGCGGACACTTTTGATCACCATGCTGTCTGCAAAATTTGAGTGACCTGTGCCTAAAGGTAAAGTCGTGAGAAGCGCTTGATTAGTTCAAAGTTTTCTCACAATATTGTAGGTAATTTCGTTCAGGACAGCCACACTAACATCACGTTACGTCATGTCACGTGACGTGATGGTACTGTGTTTCTACCTTAATAGTAATTCTGTTTTCCAGATTGCTGATCAAATCCTACTGTGCAGCCACTGGATCAGCAGTAGCCACCGCCCTGTCTCTCAACCACCTAGCAAAAGTAAGTGAGACCATCTAACCGAAGGCCAAAGTAAGTCGGACCATCTAGCCAAAGTAAGTCAGACCCCTAGCGAAAGTAAGTCTGATGTGTCTTGTCTTCTTTAAAAGGGGTGGACGGAGAACTCGCATGGATCATTATTATTTCATGTGCGAAGATGTACCAGGTACTTACATTCGATAAATCACAGGAAAAAAGTGCTGCAAACACTTTTAACTTCCATCATCCGTTTCTGGACTTTATGGAATGAGCTTCCGATGAACGTCATACTTTTAAGAATCAGGAAATTAATTTTACGTTCCTAAAATTAGGTAGGCCTAAACTCTTATCAATCTAATACAAACGAAGAAGGTAGCATGAGAGGTACATCATCTTCTTTCCATGGTAAGTTCTCTTGTTCTTTCTATAAAAAGTCCTCTTTTTTCGCAGAAAGCGCCGCCCATTTTCGCTCGGCTTGTGCCATTTTCCGCCGTGGCTGCGGCCAACATGGTGAACATTCCATTCATGCGGAACAAGGAGATCACAGACGGTCTGCCTGTGTATGACGCCAACAACAATCTGATAGGGAACTCACAGAAGGCGGCCGTCACGGGCATTTCCATGGTGGTTGTCAGTCGGATTGGAATGGCCACACCCGGGATGAGTGAGTTTCTTGCGAATTAACTTGGTATAATAGGAGTAACCTGCGTGGCTGAATGGGTATCACACTAAGCCTGCACACCGGAGGTGGAGTTTGGGGTGCACTCAGCTCCATGAGAACTATTGAGTGGCTACAATAAGTGAGTAGCAACCAGTATTTCTAAGTGTGCCCCGGCGATAAAAGATCTAACTAGTAGGATAGGATTTTTTATTTTTCTTAGACCAATGGCTTCACTATTGAAACTTAGAGCTGAATCCTCCTCGTCTAAAACTTTGGCAAACTACCCGATTCTTTCCAGGTTCGATTTCAAAATAATCCCCTCTCATAATTTTACCCTAACACGTTTTTATTCCAGTTGGTATCCCTGTCATTCTCAACTACTTGGAGAGGAAAGGCACCATCCGACACCTCAAGTGGGCTCCCACTGCCATTCAAATAGGTCTTCTAGCAGTATTCCTAACCTTTACCACACCCATGTGCTGTGCTCTGTTCCCTCAGCAGACTCCCATCCAAATCTCAAGCCTGGAGCCCGAGCTGCAGGTAAGTCAAGTAGAAGTCGTGGGTTCAAGCCTTCCCTTAGGAAAAATTTTATATTTGAGCACATCAGCAAATGGTTTCTTCAAAATAAATTGATCCCAACGGCAAGGAAAACCTGGACCCTTGACAAATGGAGTGTGCCTGAAGGCATGTGATGTGTTCCAATCCGCTCTACATATTTTTGCAAATAAAAACAATAGCATTGTTGTAGGTATTTCTTCAAATTGAGGCCCAAAGACGAATTTATGATGAGACGAATTTAAAAAAGTGCCAAAATGCAGAAAACATTTTTGGCGCTGAGTCATTCAGGGTCATCAGGATTGATTTGCCTGGATTGAAAACAAAAAGAGAGAAAGTAAGGCCACATCAACAGGTGTACCCACTAGACACTAGGCGAAACACAGCCACGTTAGAAACAAAATATCAATTAAACAGAAGAGTACTGAAATTCCCGAGAGTTAAATTCGAATGATCTTTTATTCCAGGAGCGAGCCAAGAAGCTGAATCCCCCACCCACGGTAGGATATTACAACAAGGGACTCTAAATCCAGAACAAAATTTATATGTGATTCCGATGAAATCTAAAATTCCTACAGGGTCTTTTACTATGACTTTTATGACAAATCGCTATGAACGGCTCCTCGAAAGGTAACGCAAGTATTTTATAGACACGTAGAAAACGCATACAAAAGTGTTTTAAATATGTACTACAATTTACTGTAGTGCTTTAGATTCTAAATTTAAGTAGAATTTTCATTGGTCCCCATGTATTCATAGCAATTTTAGGTAAGTACCTATAAATAATCTATGGTGATAAAGTATCTTGGTAGTCTGGATTATTTCCAGGGCTAATCAAAGCAAAGTATGTTAGAACTTTATAGGCTCATTTAGTATAAGAAGTCTATCTTAGGACCTAGAATCTTGGTTGTGAAATAATTCACCGTCTTCCCTTAGCAATTTAGTAAGAAAATCTAGTCTTGTAGTCTTCCATTGAAAAATGCTACAAAGTCGAAAAAGAACTTTGATCCCGAATCATCATAAATCATAATTATAAGCACGCCATGCGAAAAAGTCCGAGGGTCTAATCCTAGGATGTTATAATTAGGAAAACGGTATGGATAAGAAAAAGGAAAATTTCCCTTGTATAATGAGTTAGTGAGTACCTACAGTTCAAAAAAAAAAAAAAAAAAAAATGAACCTTTCAATATTTTAGTCAACTTTTCAACATAAAATTTTAGTGAGGACCCTTAAACCTGTGATAATCTGTATACGCCTACACAGCAGTAACATAACAACATTCCATAATCTTATGATTAACAATGTGTTCTTCCACAATTCATTCCAAGACAATAAAATAAAGTGTTATTTATTCCTATTAAACAAATTATTCTTGTTATTTTCTATACCTAAAAAACAACCCCTTTCTATATTTATAACAATATTGTTTTTTTTTTTTTTTTTTTTTTTTTTAC
>NW_007398977.1:0-518 GCF_000475195.1 Diaphorina citri | reverse complement strand
GAAATGCCCCCCCCCCCCTTGCCAGGTCAAACCAGGATTGAAATCAACCCCCCACACAACCTGACAAGGTGAACCTCAGTCTGAGAACATTTAGAACCCCCTTTTGATGGCTAATCTAAATTTTAAAGCACATGGATATGAAATACCTAATCAGAGACTTATGAAGGTACTTACTTGCAAGATCGGACGAACGGGCAATGCAACATCCAACAAATGGAGGTCTTTGAGAGGTGAAAATAACTTACCACTTTCGCTGATTTTACTAGAGTTGGTGCCGGGTGCCGCTCAATATAAAATCGATCAAATAGAAAACAGAGCATTAAAAGTAAAACAAAAAAAATAAAATGATTTTATTGATTTTAATAAAAATCTTTTTAAAATCGAATTTCGAAAATCGTCGAAACTCGATACTCTCGATAGTGCGGTATGGTCAGCTGATCAGCCACAGAGGTAGTACAAAAATAACACAGAGGCTTTTGTGAAGTAAGATCGTTTCATACGATGCATTTTCAAGAATC
>NW_007398976.1:0-868 GCF_000475195.1 Diaphorina citri | reverse complement strand
ACGATTGTATCTCGAATGACACAGAAACTTTTACATGCTTGTTATATTGGTACTTTGGTATCTATTGTTTTATCGGTAAATCTAATCGATAAGATAATGCACGTTAGTGGAAAAAAGATCAAGATTAAAATAATTGAAATGGCCTTTAATAGTTCAAACAAATTAATGTGAAGATTCTTAATAGAGATCACATTAAAATCAAAACTAAATTAATTGAAAATAAAGACCATTACCTATGTAATTTAATTATGGATCAATTTTTACTCCAAAAGGTAGTTTATTCGAAAAGTTTACAACAATCTGTTAGGAACACAAAGATGGCGGCATTTTCCTTCCTACTCTATTGGTTAGTGTAGTAAGTCACTTCCGAATTCATTTACCCAAAGTGCATTCAAATGTTTTATGCAAATTCATTGTGAATTTCAACATAGGTACATAACCAGTATACGTAAGCCTTTTAACTAAATTAATTGAAAAGAAAGACCATTATGTAATTTAATTATGGATCAATTTTTACTCCAAAAGGTAGTTTATTCGAAAAGTTTACAACAATCTGTTAAGAACACAAAGATGGACGCATTTTCCTTCCTACTCTATTGGGAAGTGTAGTAAGTCACTTCCGAATTCATTTAACCCAAAGTGCATTCAAATGTTTTATGCAAATTCAGTGTGAATTTCAACATACATAACCAGTACGTATAAGCCTTTTCTACAAAGAAAAAGAGTTTCAAGGAAAGGGTTTCAGGCCAGACTCTATCTTCTCACACCTCCCTTTTCGCAATCAGGACGAAAACCATTCTTATCCACTTCGCCGTGGAGGGGGGTTTAAAACGGTTTCTAATGAAAATTGAAAATTAATTAAATAAAG
>NW_007398975.1:0-868 GCF_000475195.1 Diaphorina citri | reverse complement strand
CTTGCACTGCTTACCCTTTATTACCTGATTTGTATGGTACACTGGTACAGTCATTAGAATCATTAGTAATGAAATGGGTACTTACAAGTTAATTTTATTGTATGAACAGTAAAGTGTTCTCTGACTATCCAACTTCTGTATACTTTAGAGTGTAGATCATCTAGGTACCTACAGTAGACCGTAATTAGGCCCCTTGGCTGGACACAATTTTGTAAGTTCAGGAGGCCAAAAATATCCCAAATTCAGGAGGCCAAAAATATCCCCCCTTCCAGGTGGCACAAAAATCCCCCGGAATTTGAGAGGGAGGGAAGGCCCTACACAGACCGTCACGGGGGAAAAATAGAGTGTAGATCATCTAGGTACCTACAGTAGACCGTAATTAGGCCCCTTGGCTGGACACAATTTTGTAAGTTGTGCTGTAGGCGATTTTAATCGCAATTTATTCTGAAGTACTGATGCCACCAGTACCATGTTCAACAAATTCAGGAGGCCAAAAATATCCCCCCTTCCAGGTGGTACAAAAATCCCCCGGAATTTGAGAGGGAGGGAAGGCCCTTCACAGACCGTCACGGGGGGAAAAGTATGGGAAATATTTGCTCTTTTCTTCCCTTCTTTTCGAACACCTTACGCCCGAATTTTTTCCCCCGAAAAATCTCACGTAGCCGAAATTTATTAGTCAAGCTTTTAATTAAAGCTGTGAGAACGAACACACACTTTTCAGCGCGCTCCCCAATTCCCTCCCTCTCCTCCTCCTCTCCCTCCTCCAGGGAAATGTCGAAATTTTTGCTTTCACAAATTGGTGATTCTCATGATTTTTTTTTATTATCTCAGAAAAAACTATAAAAATTAAAAAAAATATTGAGACTAA
>NW_007398974.1:0-868 GCF_000475195.1 Diaphorina citri | reverse complement strand
TGTAAAGATGACCTTACACGTTCAGAAGTTTCCATTAGATCATCAACTTCGCGTCGTCGCGTAGGTCAAGTTGATGATGAAACTGATGGAGAAATGGAGGAGTTGCAATTGGGAAAATATTATTAATAAAAGGTCGATTCCTACGTAAAAAGTTGTGAAAAATCCATATCTGAGTTCAAAACTCCGAAAAAGTAATCTTTAAAAGGTCGAAAATTCAATTTTCAACTGCCGTTCTAATGAAAAAGTTCAAAGAGTTGTGACGTCAGATTTCACGTCAAAATGCGCAAAAACGCTTGCGCACAAACAGACGAAGCGGGAGTCATATATTATGACGTCATCGCCTACGGGAGCGTAAACTTCACGATTTACGGGTATTTTTTAAATCGATTTATCTTGGTATCTAGAAGTCGTAGAAGAAAAAGAAAAAATCCGTTGGTCCTCATTTTTCCTGTTTATCTCGGTATCTAGAAGTCGTAGAAGAAAAAGAAAAAATCCGTTGGTCCTCATTTTTCCTGCTCTATGACTTTGAGACATCACCCAAGTAAGCGCAACTGATCTATTGGGCTTCTCTGCCTTTGAGAGAGGGAACTGTAACAACAGAGTAGATCCTGTCACGCTGGTTTCTTCGCGAATTTTAAATGATTTCGTGCTTCATGTAAAGATGACCTTACACGTTCAGAAGTTTCCATTAGATCATGAACTTCGCGTCGTCGCGTAGGTCGAGTTGATGATGAAACTGATGGAGAAATTGGGCTTCTCTGTAACAACAGAGTAGATCTCATTGGCATCGTCCTGAATTAGAAGAGAGGAGGACAGGATTAGTCGAAAGTCTAGAAAGCAAGTAGCCCTTCCGAGAACGAACCTTGGG
>NW_007398973.1:0-868 GCF_000475195.1 Diaphorina citri | reverse complement strand
TGTGCCTCTTTAGGCCCCTTTGAGTAGGCATTTAGATATAAGTAACACCATTTCACTGATTTTACCAATCATGATTATATTCACTCAACTTCTAATTGCCTTAGAATCCAGAAAATATGTTATTTTTAATTATATTCTTTTGAAATTACGAGTGACACGTTAGGATATAATAATAGTGAATAGTGCTTATTCATACTGTTCGCATAGGACTGAAAATGAAAAGCCCCTTTACTCTAGCAGTAGGCTACTACTATTATTGTGGTCAAATTCTCAAATTATAATTATTGAGGATAAATTTCCATACCTCGGCTGGGATTGAACCCACGCTCTCCGGTTTACCAGGCAGTACTCCTTTGTCCTTGTGATTTTACAGAAAGGTGTGAAAGTGTGGGTGGTTTTCTGTGTCCATGATGATATTGACCCATTCCTGGAGTTTTACCTAGACCAGGAACAATCGGCTGCTCACAAGCCCGTCAGTAGTGTGGCGTTAAACCAAACATTGCACGTGTCTCCAACAATATGTGCTCATGAAGATGAGTTTGAATTTGTTGTCACATTACAATCAGATATTGTAAGACTCACTGCTTCATCATGGTTAGTATGTTTATTTGTGTTGATTGTGTGGATCAAGGAATCATGAAAATGTTCATTAGTACTTAAATGCACTGTACCCTATGTCAAAAAGAAAGTGTGTGTGTGTGTGTGTGTGTGTGTGTATGTGTGTGTGAGAGAGAGAGAGAGAGAGAGAGAGAGAGAAAGAAAGAAAGAAAATGTCCACAGAAATTGATATGTTTGGATCACTCAGCCTTGCAAATCACTTTAATTCTTGTTTTTTTTTTTTTTTTTTTTTTTTTTTTTTTTTTTTTTT
>NW_007398972.1:0-868 GCF_000475195.1 Diaphorina citri | reverse complement strand
AACTTCCTCCTGTTTTTTTCTTCTTCCTGACAAATGCCTTTTTTTTCCTGAGAAGAAGAAGAAGAAGAAGAAGAAGAAGAAAGAAGAATATCAGACAAGAGAGTTATCAGGAAGAGAAATGGATTAAATAAATGTTGTCAATCCCAGGGACCAAGAGGTAAGGGTTTGTGGAAGACTGGGAAATTTTCTTCAGAAGTGGTATAGGGATATTCATGGAGATCCTTTAAAGGTCTTGCGGCCTATTCCAGCAAGAACTTTACCGAATTTGTATTGCGAAAGCTATATCGTGATTTACAGACTTAAAGAGGGAAAACCATGAAAATATTGGAAAGAAATGCGGTCGTGCATTTGATCCAATGGAAAGTAATATGGAAGAAGCTATACGTAAGGTAACGAAATGTATCCGTGACTTTGGTCTACCATCAACCTCTTGCGGATACACTGAATAAAGGGAAGTCTTATTATGCCTTTAGTCTACCCCAAATTCACTTAAACTAAAAGCTCGCCCTAAATTCCCTTAAACTGGTCCGCCCTAAATTCACTTCCCTGCCTGTTATTGCAGTGTGCACTTTCATATTTTACCCTACCTGCTGACATCCCAGACAGTCAGACAGAGCAGTTCCAATTTACTTTGTGTCACAGTTTAGATCCCATCTCGAAGTAAATTTGCTAAACAAAACAATTTGCAGGAAAATGAGACGTTCTTTCTTGTGAAAAATAAGGAAGGAGAAACTTATATCAAACTTCTATCAAATGAGAAAAAAGCTATGTGGTTGGGTTGGTGGTTATATTATAATGCCGGCCACTCACGTGTGGAGCGTCTGGCAGACATAATTTTTCCACCAGTAGCTATACAATTGTATGCACC
>NW_007398971.1:0-868 GCF_000475195.1 Diaphorina citri | reverse complement strand
AAAGTAGACTGGAAATTTTGAAAAAATTGGACTGGAAAACCGGGAAAAGTCAGGGAATTTTATTTTTCCATTTTGGTAGACACCCTGGTTACAGTTTCCTTTGTCAAACCTCTTCGTAAGCAAATAAGCTACATGCTTGAAATTTCTGAAATAAGCTACATGCTTAAAATTTCTGAAATAAGTTACATGCTTAAAATTTCTGAAATAAGCTACATGCTTAAAATTTCTGAAATAAGCTACATGCTCAAAATTTCTGAAACACCCTATATTTCCATTTCCACTTTCGAAGGAATGTGAGTTATGCTTTTGTCAGCGCTGTAGCAGTGATATTTATGTCCTCTAGTGTGTTAGGATAGGGCATATTATGTCCACTGTGTTATAGTGTGTTAGGATAGGGCTCGCAGATTTGTATCATGTTACATAGGGGACACTTATATCTCGACTTAGCATAGGAGCAGAGGCGTATCTTACATTGGGGGAAAAATACTGATAGGGTGCCACAAGTTTTAGGAGACCAGTAAATATAAATAGATTACTCAATTATTGGGTTATTTCCCCTGATTTATGGTGTATTTCACCAACCTTCTTTTCATCCCCTATAACAGCCTGTCAGCTTAACAGTCCTGGTAAGCGTACACAAATCAAATGGAACTTAACAGGCTGTTAGCTTGACAAACCTTCCAAGGACTGAAAAAATATGGGTGAAATCCACCCCAAGAGTGTTAGAATGCTATGTCGATAAAAAAAAGTTACGACCTAAAAACCGACACAAGGTCTGTATAATGTTGAGATTCCAGATATATTAGGGTTCCAGAACTCAGTCACTCTTTTCGGAAAGCGGGAAATTGCAAGTGCTTTTTTTCGATCG
>NW_007398970.1:0-868 GCF_000475195.1 Diaphorina citri | reverse complement strand
AAAAAAAATAATAATAATAATTTGAAAGTTCTGAATATTGACCAATCAAAAACTATCTTGCCAGTCTAGCAAGCTTGAAGCTTGAAGGGTAAGCGCTAGGTCATGGTTTCGATTCTGAAGTACCTACAGTAGAACCTCGATTATTTCAACATTATTTAACTCCAAAATCGGCATTACTTTTCTAGCTTTCAAAGGATTCGATAGGGTATTTATTCCCTATTTTGTTCTTTTGTACCTAAATTTTGCCCCCTTTCCATTGTCTTATACGGAACTTTTATTTCAACTACACTCGGTCTCAATTAGTTGAAATAATCGAGGTTCTACTGTTTAAAGCTATAAAGTTCGTTCTCGGAACGGCTGGCTTTCTCCTATCCTACCCTCTTTCTCTCTTCGATTTCGGGACGATAAGACCTCCAAAGAAGAAGATGACCTTTGTTATTGGAGTTCCCTCAATCAAACCTCTTCAAAAGAAAAAAAATGCAAATCAAATCACCTGTTCCAATCTTTGATCAAACACTTGGCCGCTACTTCAATATCCGGCACGCCTCCCTTCTTAACTCGACCTAATCTCTTGGCGAAGTAATAGAAGAATTCACGCGGGGAATTGTAATCTTGAACGTGGTACAAATCCTTCATCTGAAAATGAGACAAAACAAAAACACGTCTTAGAAGAAACTTAATTATTTTGGGCTGTAATAAATATTAATATTAAAAAACATTTTGAGATCAGTTTTGGAGAAGGTCTCTATCTCCGTACTTATTGCAAAATGTTTTCACAAATATGAATTATTTATGGTAAAGCAGAGAGCTTCTTCACAACTTTTGTGGGTATCACAGCATTACCAAGTGCCTTTACTATTCATTCTCA
>NW_007398969.1:0-868 GCF_000475195.1 Diaphorina citri | reverse complement strand
TGTAAGAACGGTAGTATTACTACCCAAAATCGAAGAGAGGAGGAGGACAGGATAAGAGGAAGCCAGCCGTTCCGAGAACGAACCTTATCTGTTGAGGATAAAGTTCGCCCCGAGCGGAAATAGAACGTGCGACCTAGCGCTTACAAAGTAGGGGCAGCACCTTCCAAGTAAATTGTTTATTGTAGGCTCGCTATGCAAAGATTGCAAGTAAAGGCGAAGCAAATACTTTCAGCACATACTCGTACCATAGGTAATGAGTAATGAGAAGTGTTGTAAAAATTCCCTTGAATTCCCTTTTTGAAATTCCCTTTTGATTATTTTCCCTCAGGATCGGTACACTTGTCAGAGCAGTGTGTGGTCGTTTGCCGTGACCCTGTGGGAAATCCTCAGTCTATGTCGAGACAAGCCGTTTCCACACTTGACCAATGAACAGGTCATCCAGAACGCGGAACATATGTACTATGGTGGCGAGCTTCAGGTATGCACCTATTGTTCTTTAGGCATATACGTATCTTCAGACTCTTTCATAGACATACATAGGTACCTACAATTTTGGCGAAATTCGATTTGAATTCTGGAAACTGGAGGGACGATAGCGAAATGCGATGAGCGATTATCAAGTATGCTTGATTTCTCCTAGGTAATACAGCTAGGAACTTGGCTAGGGCACCATCTGATTCTACTTAAAAGCTCCCCCATTGTTAAAAAGACAAAATAACTTGAATAGTAGCCAACACAGCGACAATAGTACCTACGGTAAATCCACCACTTCCCAAGGGATCACTGACTATAAAGGTGTGTCCACACATAGTCGACCGGCCGTCGATCGACATCCATGAATGTCGACTGAACCGTCCACACTGCCTCG
>NW_007398968.1:0-868 GCF_000475195.1 Diaphorina citri | reverse complement strand
TTGTTGCAGACTCAATTCGGAAACTATGTACATGAATGCAAGCCTGAGACCTGCACTCAGCTCTCGGAAAATCTATATTATTATTATTATTATTATTATTGCATGGTGTATTTTACGCGAACCACAGATGGTTTTATTATTATTCTACCCTTCTCC
The DNA here is from genome assembly GCF_000475195.1 of Diaphorina citri. Classification (NCBI taxonomy): domain Eukaryota; kingdom Metazoa; phylum Arthropoda; class Insecta; order Hemiptera; family Psyllidae; genus Diaphorina; species Diaphorina citri. The sequence continues at coordinate 712 of NW_007398968.1, read as the reverse complement.
CTCTTACTTCCATCCCACGGGTATTCCGGCTTTCAACACCTTCCATGGTGACATTCCCTGGTTTTTAGCTAAATCTCCTCGAGGCATGCTTCACCTTTACTTCTATTCTTTTTCTGTGAACACAACAGCTAAATATCCGTTTTGGCTATCATTTTTTTGATCTTGAGAGCATTTTTAACTCTCAGCATGACCTTGTTAGATCTTTTTAATTTTGATAACAGAATACATGCTGCTTTGAAATAAGTCAATACCTATCTCACACTCAGGATCAATGAATCTCCTGTTCACTTTCATAAAATGGATAGGAGGATTGATGAGAAAGAATGAAAGAAAACAATGTAGTGTAATCATCTTAAATCCCTTTTTGTGCCTAATACGATGGGTCAGGTTAACTTTTTTTATATAAAAAGAGAGAGAGAGAAAAAAAAAGATTTACATCCATGCCTATCCAAGAACGGAAAAATCTGGTTAGAAAATTTTCGCCCTGACCGGGATTCGAACCCAGCACCTCCAGGTTGAGAGTGCTCTTGACCACTTGGTCACAGAGGTGGGAGGGTCAGGTTAACAGGAAACAAGATCTTTCACACGTCGTTACTTTCGTCACACTCAATTGTAAGGAAACTCCTAAAACTTCTTCTGAAAGACGTACTTCAATGCAAAGGCGTCCATAAAAAGAATATCAAAACGTTCCTTAATGTCACTTTGTGGTTCA
>NW_007398967.1:0-868 GCF_000475195.1 Diaphorina citri | reverse complement strand
GTAATGGAAGGGTAATAGGTGTATCAATATTCTGGCACGTACTGGTGAGTTTTTCGCTTGAATGGTTTCCACATAGGATACGGGATACCAGATCGTCTTAATAAAATTTCTCGGATAAACAACTTCACAATCCCGCTGGTGTGGAAACTGGAAGTGGAAGCTAGGGCCGGGTTCACATCCATACTAAGATCATCATATAGGTATGTCGTGTGAGTTTCATATCGGGGGTCGTACATTGAGTATACAATTCATCAAATTGGATTAACCGTGGTTCATTTTAGACTTTGAATTAAGATTGACCAAATGGGTTGCAGAATTCTATTGAATTTATTTTCTGCTACTTTATATCTGGTCCAGGCATAAAAAAAAAATCATTCAAACCGTATTCCATCAGTTATTTGTCAAGTGTAAACGATTCTTCGAAGGAAATTATCTCCATGATGAAGAAGAAGCAAAACTAATTCATAATAATCACATTAACAACGAAAACTTTCCAACACGAGCTCGAAATGGTACCTATTTGATGCATTAAAATAGAAGAAGAACAAGAAGAGGAGAGAAACATTATGGCCTATCAAAGTTGATTCCCGAGCACCCGATCTGAGGCCAAACTATTTCAATCCAAAAACTACTAGTCACTTCAATCAGTCTATGAGAGGGTGTCTTTTGGTGTTTTCTGGTATTGGTTGACCTATGATCTATTCTATGATGACTTCCAAAGGTGAATGTGTAAAGTAAGTATCGGGAAAAGGTTTGCTAACTAAATATTCTTTGTTCAGAAGCTACATTATACATATCCCATGATAAAGCTACTTCATGCACGAATGTACGTATGCAAACACTCACCCACTTGTGTGAGGTACATGAC
>NW_007398966.1:0-868 GCF_000475195.1 Diaphorina citri | reverse complement strand
ATAGATTTAAATCCATATCCTACTTGGATAATTTAAATAAATCAAGTGGTGCAATATTAAACTGTTGAGATAAAAGGATTGCATGTTCTAATTAGACAGTCTAAATAAAGCACTAATATCTAACTCGCTTCAAAAAAGGCCTCAAAATATGTTCTTTAGATTATGAAGGTTTTTGCCAACATGGAAAGACAGACGGACAAACTAAAGACAAACTCACCCAGTTAAAACTTGTGCCAACATGGAAAGACAGACGGACAAACTAAAGACAAACTTACCCAGTTAAAACTTGGAACTTACTTTGTTTCGTTCATTCAAATAAATATCCAAAAAGGCAGATATTAGAGTGTCTTACCTCACGGGTTCTGGCTGGGTCTTCCATTTCTAACTCTTCAAACACAGCATAGTTAATCCACAGGTAAATGTAACGACGCCAGAACTGTTTCTCCTGAAATGAAAACAACAACGGGATCATAAGAGTATATTAAAGCAGGTTAGCAGGACTTCAGACTGTTACCACCTCAAACTGAACAGACTTAGGTAAGTCTGTTATCACTTCAAACTAAAAGAACCGAAAATGACAGAACAAAGCCTAGACCGCAAGGTAAGGATAGGACGCTAAAGTAGTCAGGTTGGCGGGGAGCGTGCCTGACTTGTAAGCGCTAGATCGCGGTTTCGATTCCTGCCCGGGAAGAGAACTTTATCCTAAACAGATAAGGTTCGCTCTCGGAACGACTAGCTTTTATCCTGTCCCTTTCCTGTCTCCAATTTCGGGACGACAAGACCTCCATTGTTACAGTTCCCTCAGTGTGTGTGTGTGTGTGTGTGTGTGTGTGTGTGTGTGTGTGTGTGTGTGTGTGTGTGTGTGTGT